>NW_020955195.1:3508838-3574240 GCF_003031625.1 Empidonax traillii
TTTTTTTTTTTTTTTTTTTTTTTTTTTTTTTTTTTTTTTTTTTTTTTTTTGTTGGTTGGTTGGTTTTGTTTTGGTTTATGCTTTTGTTTGGGTTTTTTGTTTGTTTGGTGGGTTTTTGTTTTCCCGAAGGCAGTCAGAACCTCCCGCGGGGCTCACAGCACCAACTTCTTCCTGCCGCGCTGTGTCCGCATCCCTGTCCTGCCGGCCGGGGCGAGCACCGCGGGCCCGGGCCCGGAGCGGGCGGAGGAGCCGCTGACGGGTCTCCCTCCCTGCGGGCACGGCCTCTGCGGGGCCTCCGCCCGGGCTTGTGCCCAGCAGGGCGAGAGGGCAGGCGCGCAGCCCTGCCCAGATGAGGGGGGGGAAGGGGGAGGACGGCCCTGGCCAGATGTGGATGGGGGGAAACGGCGGGCCGCCCTAGCCAGATGTGGATGCGAGGGGGGCTGGGCGGCCCTGCCCAGATGTGAAGGGGGGAGGCCCTGCCCAGATGTGGGTGTGGGGTGGGGCCGAGCGACACCGTCCAGATGTGTGTGTGTCGGGGGGGGGAGCCTGCCCAGATGTGAGGGGGAGGGAGGAGCACAGCCGCGCGCAGGAGGCGGAGCCTGGGCAGAACGCGCCCCGATTGGATGGCCCGCCGAGACAAGCCCCGCCCCCGCCCCGAGCGCCGACTCTCCTAATGGGCGGAGCGCGCCGCGCGCAGCTACCGCGAGAGTCTGCGTTGAAGCCGGAGCCGCCATCTTGGAGTTGGGAGAGGCCGCGCGTCCCGTTCCGTCCCTGTCCGGAGGGTCGCGGCGCGGGGGGGCCCGCGGGGGGCGGCAGGAGCGATGCGCGCCCGCCGCTGAGGCCGCGGCGCCCCGCCGGCTCGCCCCGCGCCCGCCGAGGCCGCGGGGCCGGGCGGGATGGTGCAGTCGTGTTCCGCCTACCGCTGCCGGAACCGATACGACAAAGAGAAGCCCATCTCCTTCCACAAGTGAGCGCGCGCGGGCGGGGCGGGGCGGGGCGCGCCGGGGGCGGGGCCGGCGCGGGGGCGCGCGCGGGGAGGGGGCGGGAGCGCGCTCGAGTCGGCGGACGGACAGACAGACGGATAGACAGACAGGCGGACAGACAGACAGACAGGCGGGTCCGTCCGTCCGCCCGCGGCCGCTGAGGTGAGGGGAGCCTCGCCCGCTCCTCCCGAGGTGGGTATCTCCCTGGCAAAGCCGAGGGACGGGACCCTCTGAGCCGCCTTTTTCGGAGAGGGATGAGACCACCCCCCCCTCGCTGGGTTCGGCTCTGACCGTGACCCCCCCCCTCGCCTGACGAAGCTCCCGAGGAAAGGCTGAAAGTGCCTCTTTACTTTCAGGTTTCCTCTCACGAGACCCGATCTTTGCAAGAAGTGGGAAGCCGCCGTCAAGAGGAAAAACTTCAAGCCGACCAAGTACAGCAGCATCTGCTCAGAACACTTCACCCCCGACTGCTTTAAGAGGGAGTGCAATAACAAGCTCCTGAAGGAGAATGCGGTGCCCACAATATTCTGTTACACCGAGCCCGGTGAAAAGGTAAACCCGAGGCACCCGTGGCCGCAGGTGCCACAGCGCGCGTTTTTGGCAGCGCGGCAGGGCAGCAGGAGGGGAGAGGATGCGGTCTGGGAAGGATGCTGAGCCTGTGAATGACACCAGGAGGGCTGTGGTGGCCGAAACTTAGCCAACAGCTGTTCTCCTTGGTGCTGACGGGAGTAGAGGTGTGAGCTGTCCCAGGCTATGGAGCGCAGAGAGGCTGTACAGGCAGCTCTGAGCAGCTCCTGAGTCTGTTCAGCACACGGATGCTGAATCACATGGAATGGCAGCAAAGTAAGAAGATGTTGCCCTGTAGTTAGGTTGTTCAGCAGTATTTCTGGCATATTTGGGGTAAGAGGGAGCCTTCAGTGGTGCTCGCAAATGTCACACCTTGGCTGATGGCTGCTGCTAGCGTTGAAGAGATGATGGTGTTAACTACCAAAGTTAACTGTCCCCTCAAAAAGGCTCTGCCCTCTGGATTTGTAGAGTTAAAGTGAGGTATAAAGAAGGGCAGAACCTCACCTGCATCTACTATCTGTCTGTCCTGAAACCACCTCTGTCTTGCCTGAAGCTTGGGGTCAAAAGCCAGGCTGGTCCCTGACTTCTGATGGTAGAATCTCCTGTGAGAAGTGTTCTTCCCTTCACTGTGCCACAAAAGCAGTTTACCATGAGATGCAAGTCAGTTATGAGTTCTTCCTTCTTGATAGCTGCAAGAACCTGCAAGACAAAAAAGGGAAAGATTGATTCTTAACTCCTCTAAAGGATATAAAATATTTGATATCTCGTCACTCCACCACTGTGGAAGTGACAAAGAAGAGAATGGTAAATACAATAGGTCTAGGGAGCAACAGAATGTGATGGGATGAAGTGCACAGAGAACTCAGACTTATCTCTTATATACAATGTTGTATTGATGCAGAAGTAAAAAGGCAATGTATTTGAAAAATGAAAAGTGGCTCATAACAGCAGAGAGAATATAAACAGAATGTGTATAAGGAATCAGGTAATTTACAGGTAAATCTGGCTGTGTTTTTTTGTTTGATTACACTTCCCTGCTTATCTGTAATAAACACACTTTGTTCATTGAGTGTAAAATAGTTGCAAATTTTTTCACAGTCTGAAAGCTGAGTGGGTGTACAGGGTAATCTGCAAAAGTGCAGTTGGTGCAGGAGGATTAGTAGTGAGCCATGTTCCCAATTTCATTGTCATGCCTGGGTCTCCAAAAACACAGTGGCGTGCCTTTTAATTATGAGGGATTTAGTTCTATTCGTATTTGTCTCATGGGACTTTAAATAAACTGCCACGTATCTTCAAGTAACAGTGTAGGAACAAAAAACAGTAGTGGTTGTTTTGGAATTGAATCCACACTGATTTTGAAGTACAGGTTTATATCTTTTGCGCTCTGTAGCTTGGTATACTTCCTTTCTCTTTGGGTCTTAGTAAAACCATTTATTGGCTGTAAGAAGTAATTAGAATTCCCTGATGTCTCAGGGATACCAGCTGTTCTCTGTGGTACATTTTGACAATATTAACACGTTTGTAGAGGTAGCACGTGTTCGGTAGCTGCAAGTAAAAGTCTCTGTGTGACTTCAGCAGTCCAGCAGTGATCTGATTTTTGCTTTTGTTTCCATCAAGAATGAATTTCTCCTTGCCAGTTACATCTTCACTTTGTGGCTTTTTTTTTTTTTTTTTTTAGCAGAAAAACGTGAGAGAGGCAGCTGATAGGGTCAATCCCTTTGGAATATTCATGAGTGATTTAGGTAGGATAACAGCAGCAGTTGCTTATGGCTGAGAAATAAGACTGGTAGTGGGCTGGTTTTGTGCTTTTATGTGATCAGTTATATTTGAGTGCATGTGAAACTTCCCTTCAAAACCAGTCACCAAACTGCCTTTTCAGCTGCTATCTGCCAGGTGTTGTAGTTTTTATGAGGGATGGGTAGACCCCTGAATATCAAATATTGCCCCTTTGGCATGTGAAGTCAAGGAAGTTAATGACATGACCTTCAGATCTGGTGAGCTTGATATTTGGATGGTGAGGATTGTTGACTCTTTTTAAAATCAACATTTTCCCTGTCCTTTAGCTTTTCTGTATAATAATAATATTAGCAACAGGTGAATACGTAGAAAATTGTTTCAGTGCCTCTTTCACTGAGGATGTCTTAAGCTTTCTTTTTAACAGGCGATATGCAAGCTCTTCTGTTTTAACAGTGCTTTTTTAATCATCATGAGCACAGAAGCATATCTGAATTATACTACGTTCCTCTGGGGAAGGAAAAATCTGATTCTCTGCTCTGGCCTAAACTCAAGTGGTGAGGGATCTGTGTTGTCCTGAACTCTACAAGTGAACCTATCAAGAGAAATGTGATAAAAGCTGCAGTTTTACCTGCAAAAAAAGCTGAGGTGGAGTTGAGCCAATTGATATTTTGCTGCTGCTAAAAGGGAGGACTGTGCTTCTCCCTTCTCCATCCCATCTGCCAGCCACGCAGTCCTGTTTCTCAACATGGCAGGGTAGTGTGTGCTCACAGTCCATGAGGGCAGCTGTATCCTGGGCTGCACCCAAAGCAGTGTGGCCAGCAGGGCAAGGGAGGGGATTCTGCCCCTCTGCTCTGCTCTGGTGAGACCCCACCTGGAGCCCTGCCTCCAGCTCGGGATCCCTGCAACGTAAGGAGAACATGGGCCTGTTAGAGTGAGTCCAGAGGAGGCCACAGAGGTGGTCAGAGGGATGGAGCACCTCTCCTACAAAGACAGGCTGAGAAAGTTGGGGCTGTTCATCCTGAGGAATAGACCTCATAGCAATCTTCCAGTAACCTAAAGGGGGCCCACAAAAAGGCTGAAAATGGACTTTCTACCAGGACATGTAGTGACAGGCCAAGGGGGAATGGCCTTAAACTGAAAGAGGGCAGGTTTAGATCAGATATTAGGTAAAAACTTTCTGTTATGAAGATGGTGAGGAACAGGTTTGCAGAGGAGCTGTGGGTGCCCCATCTCTGGAAGTATCCAAGGCCAGGTAGGATGTGGCTTTGAGCAACCTGGTCTAGTGGAAGGTGTCCCTGCCCATGGCAGAGGGGACTTTAGGATGATCTTTAGGGTCCCTTCCAAACCAAACCATTCTATAAACCTGTGATTCTCAACTTTTCCACATATGAGGGCAGGTGTAGGTCTTGCTTCTTAGCTAATTGTGAATACTATTTGACCCAAGTCTTCAAGTAACAGCAATTGCTGCCTTATTCAGTTTTTGATTTATTTGAGACACCAAGGGCTTGACTTTCGAAGAGCCCTTAAAATGAAGCTAGTTAAAAATATCCCCAGTTGAGAAGCCAGACGAAGCAGGCCCAGAGCTTTCTGTCAGTTTCGAAAAGGTAGGCTCTGGAATTTATTTTATTAGCATAAATCCTAGTTGCTTATGTTATTTTGGGGCTGTGTAGTGAGGGAGTGTTGTTGTAAACAGCATTAAGCATGAAAATGGACTTTTTTTTGGATTTTTTCTCCCCCCTTGTTCCTTCTAGTCTGAGGAGTTTGCAGAACAGCCAGAAGATCCTCTGCCACCTCCTCCGCAGCCGCCGCCACCGCCGCCTCCACCACCCCCGCCCCCGCCAGCAGCTCCAGTGCTCCCCCCGCCCCCATCGACTCCTTTTCACCTGTCCCAGATAGATGCCAGGTTTGTGGATCCCAGCATCGGATTGCTGATGCCTCCTCTCCAGACCCCGAGCAATCTCGCCGTTTTCTGTGACCATAACTACACCGTGGAGGATACGGTCCATCAGCGAAAAAGGATTCAGCAGCTGGAGGAGCAAGTGGAGAAGCTGCGGAAGAAGCTCAAGACGGCGCAGCAGCGATGCCGGCGTCAGGAGAGACAGATTGAAAAACTGAGGGAGATTGTTCAGTTTCAGAAGGAAAAGGACATACTGGCAGGAAAAGGCTATGTGATTCTGCCTAATGACTATTTTGAAGTCGTAGAAGTACCTGCCTAGAGGTCATGAACATCAGTTTTCACTTTGGTAGGCCAATAAATTTAGTTTAAAAACTAAATTCTTTCTAATTCTGTATGTAAGACTCTCCAGAATTCTAAAACAGTAAATAAGCAGTCGTACAAATGAGATAATATTTTTAATTCACTGTCGTTTCAGTTTGATACGCTTTTAATACATTGAAGATGCACACATCTCAGAATTAGAATATGAGTGAATTTACAAAATCTGAATTGCTTTACCATAGGAAAGGATGCAAGTTGAATACACCTAGAAATTTTTTTTTTTTTTTTTTTTTTTACTCTGTCTGTCTTATGCTTAAAGGGAATGGAGATAGATTGAATCTGGCTGAGAGTGAAGTTGAGGTGGTTGTACACCTGGTGCTTTGTCAAGGCATTTAACATAGGCTTTGGTGATTCCCCCAGTAAGTAGTTTTCACTTATTTTTAGAAAGAACAGAATTAAGTCAGCTAACAACATCTGCAAGCTTTTTTAACAAGTGCTGCAGAGAGATAGATGTGAGATGCACGTTTCAGTCTGGGAAAACTTCCAACCTCCGTTTGCTATGCATTTGAAGGGCTGCGAAAAGTCTAATTCCTGGATCCCTTTGGGTGAGGTATGCAAATGAACCTCATCTTTCGGAGTAGCTGCTCAACACACGTGTGCTTTGAGGGTGGAGAGCTGTAGAAGCAGCTTTTGAGAAGTGTTGGGGCGGAACTGAACATGTATGGTACCGAACTGTTGGCAGGATCAGGGGTACTGTTCGTGGAGACTCCTTTGCACAAGTACCCTGGTAATGCACAGTCCCCAGTATGCTGTAGTGTCACCTTCCCATAAGCGCTGTAATGGGTAGGGTGTTGCCCTCATTTTAAGTTGTTGCACTTGAGTCACATGTGAACCGTGAGTAGCTTCAGGAAGTGAAGGTTTTTTCCTTATCCAGGGAGTCAGCTTTTTGTGACTTTCTTTACAGTATACTTTGATTTTCCTTTTTTTTCTTTTTTTTTTTTTTCTTTTTTTTCTTTGGTTGTTTTGTTGTTTTTTTTCTTCACTCCCCAAAAGGCATCCACCAAAGGGCAATTAGGGGAATTAGACTTTGGAGTTGCTTGGTGCTAGACTGGTTTATAACATCTCAAATGCTGCTGCCTCTCCTTCAGCCTTATTAAGACTCTTTCTAGAAAGAGCTTAGCATGACAAAGTGGTGCAGCAGTTTGCACTTACTTTCTAATGATGTATTTAGTCAATGAATTCATTCAAAATCAGAGAAAAAGGCATCTTGCTAACCCTATTATAGTTGTCACAGCTGAAATTCCTGGATATACTAGACGTGAGGAAGACTGCTTTTCTCAGTCTATGTCAAACTTGTGTGCAGTGTGGATTCTAACTCTGATGCTGAACAAGCCTTGTTCATGATGGCTTTAAGAGCCTCCCTTAATATCCTGTTAGCATGACATTTTGAAATGTTTCGAACCAGTCTTGATACTTCTGACCTCACTCATGCCATGTGTCTATTTTCCCTACCATTTCATACAATTAAAGTGAACAAAAATGCTGATGCTTCCATTTGTGTACATTTATTATACCTGATTAAAAATTAAAAAACCACAAATGGCGTGTGGTATTTTTAATTACTTTCTTTTCTCCTTTTCCCAGGATTTCGCCAAAGCTGTCATGACATTTTGCTTTTTTTCTCTTTTTTTTTTTTTTTCCCTAGTAATTCCTGGTATAAGATGATGATTTTTTCTCACAGTGTTCCAAAATCTTGTAGTTGTTACACTTTGCGCTTAAAATAAACTTGAAATCGCTGAATTTCAAAAGTGACAAGGCAAAGATGTTTTAAAAACTGTTGCCATGCTGTTGGCATGTGTGACCAGACAGCAGATTGCATCTGTTTTCTCTGCAAAATTCCCCTCTCTTCTTCCTCTCCAGTAATTTCAAGTCTGACCTCCTGAGGCACAGAGAGTTGCTGCAGTGCCACGCTCCTCTGACCTCTGCCCCCCAACATCGAGCTGGGTACTCCCACTGTCACCCTTCTTGTGCCCACCAGCTCTGGTGCTGATTGCGCTCTTCTGTGGGGCACTTCAGCTCACTAAAGCAGCGAGTTTGGCCCGTGGCAGAGGGCCAGCAGTGCCACATCTGATATGAGGGAATGACACGGCCAAGAGCAGGGAATGAATGATGAGAAATGAATCCTCTCCCCCCGGGTGCAATAAGTTGTTGCCTTAAGTCAGCTGCTTCTGAAAGTATGAGGGTAACTTCGTGTTCCTAATGTTCAGCGCTGTTTCCTTCCACTCTGGCCAAAGATCCCTGTTAGCCCCTGCCCTGTTATGCTCTGGCTGCTGTACTCGTTGGGCCCTTCCTTCGGGTATTTTAGCTTCATAATCTTCCAGGAAAGCAGCAGGCCAAAATTAAGTCTGCAAGGTAAATTTATGGTGTGCTGATAGGTGGCTGATGTGAGGAGTTCTTGTATTTGTAAGCTTTTTGTGTTGGTGAAATTGGTTTAATAGCTGACTCAAGTAAATGTTTCTCCCGCTGAGAGAGATGATTATTTCTCCCCTGGAGATATTCAGAAGTACCAGGTTGAAGAGGGGACTGCTGCACAGTTACTGGCTTGCTTTCCTATTACCAGAGGATTTTTCTCAGAAGAGATGCAGTCCATTCTGACAATGGGCTTGGATTTCTCCTACAGGAGCTTTTGTGGTTTTTTTCCTTTAATAAAAAGTCTTGTTAACTTGTTAACAAATTAATGTTAACTGCTGATGCAGTCATGTTAGGGCTAGGTGTGGACTTCACTAGACCCATGAGGGCTCTCAATATCACAAAGCTCTGAAGAGAGGGAAGAAAGGCTGGCACAGAAACACCTAACTGTCTTTCAGCAGCTGACTTTTCATGCACTGCACCCTAATCTTCTCTATACCACAATATCTCTTGTTTGGTAGCAGTACAGAAAGAAAAGGTGAAGGCTGTCTGCTTCTGGCCAGGCTAGGAAAAGAATTCTGGCTAATAAGCACAATGTGTTCCCTGAGCATGTGTTAAAATTTCCTCTTCTTTTTTCAAGTGGTATCTGTTACATCCACACAATCATCTGTAAAAGAGGGCTGCATCCCTTACTGTTTGCATTGGCCACAACTAGTACCTGCACAGTAGCAGGAATTTCAGACACTTCTCTGAAAAATCATCACTGGGAGTTAAAAAGCAGGGATGAGAATGGTAGAATGGCATGTGGTTGTTCAACTGTGCTCATATGAAGTAGATGACAATTTGTTTAAATGCATTTCACTGAGGCCTATTTTGTAAAGCAAACAGTTCAGTGAAGTCAGAAAGTAGCACAATAGGCAAAAGTGCTCCATCCTTAAATTATGTTTTGAGATTTGTTTTGAAATGGGCTGATGCTTCAGCGGGCAGTAATTGGAGCCAGTTCCAAAAAGAGGCACTTTGGCTTCCCCCTGTTGCCCCAATTTCCATTTTGCTGTGATGGGGTGTCTGACCTATGTGAAGTGTTTGCTTTTTTTTTACCTCCTTATACCTCTGCAAAGTATGAGATTTCCCTGTCTAACTGGGACAGTTCATACCCAGAGGTATGTTTTAGGGAGAAAAAATAATACTTTGATTACTTCTTGTCATACTGAGGGAGAAATTTTTCACTGGCTTTTTTTCTCCTGTGATTCCAGTTACCATCTTGTCTATGTTGTCACTAGCATGGTCTTAACAACTGTAGCAGCCAATTAATGAAACTAAAATGTCCAAGAAATCTTCTGTCTTGCTGGGATTTCATTTTCCTTCCAAGCTCTACACAGAGTTTGGGGTATGGGCGCCCTGTGGGAGTTCTGAAGGAGTTCTTTTGAAGCTGAGGAAAGTGCAAAGCAAATCCCAGCTTTAACTTAGGAAGAAGGAAAGCAAAGTAGTTACTTCGGTAAAACTAAACCCACAATAGTTTCTAAATGCTTTTCGGAAGACCTCTCCTGTTACATGCTTTTCTGGACCCAGACAGTTATTCCTAGTTGCCCTTTTCCTTTCTTTCTTTCTTTCCTGAGACCTGCTTTGGGTTTTAGTCTATTGACTTTCTCTGTTTCCTGTCAGCTTACACCTTCATCAGGTGGCCTTGGCAGGGTGGAAGGGGTGTTTTGAGCTACGGTCTAATTTTAACAACCAAAACACAGTCTGCTGAAGCATGTTGATGACTGCAAGTTCAGGTATGTAACTCCTGCTGTTTTAAGCACAGCAGGTTATTTACCATGCTTTGCCATGATAATGATTTGTTTATAAATGAGAAAGAGAAAAACAGGATACATGACTCAAAAGTATGACAGTAGTTTCTCTTAGAGATTTCCCTTTGTGTTTGCTCAATGCTTTCAATGGAAATTTTATCTTTGTACAGACATCTTTTGACAGGACTGCATCATTTTCTTGTGCAAATTGGAGAGAAGACCCAATTACAGTGTTATATAGGCTGAAACAGTTTAAAAATGGGCAAAATTGTTGCGAAGTTGATGTTAAATCCGCTATGAATAACTTGAAACAGTTGCCAAGGAAAGTCATCTTAAATACTGGTAAATTAAAGAGGCATTTAAATAGGTTACTGAGAAGGAAATGTTCCAAGCACCTCGCTTGAGAATAGTTACATTACACTGTCATAATTACATTATTGCAATAATTATTTCCACAGTCCTGCCACTATTAGTTCATGTAGCACTGAGTATCAAGCCTGTCGTTGTGTGAAATGATCCTTTGATTCTCCTGTATCTGTCTCATCCTGATTGTGAGGCCTGGGCTCACACATTCCTGCAACCTCTAAAACGAAGTGATTGTCCTCTGCCTCTTAATTGGTTCTACTAGTCTCTTAATTAGGGAGGAGTATGGAGAATGCCATCTGGCCAATCATTAGGGTGGGGTTCTTTTGTTTGTCATGTTTTGGTTTGGTTTTGAACTCATGAAGGACTTGAGCAAATCAGTGAGGCTCCTCATTTCCTTTCAGGTTTCACTGGATGTGACCATTAAAGATTCAGGGTGTGTGGCTATACTGGTCATCTATGTCAGAACCAGTGCTTCGGTATTTGAGACTGTGAAAGATATTGTGACTTCCTACTGGGAAATCTTCAATTCAGTGTCAGGTAACCCAGAACAAGGAGGAGTTCTTGTCTACAGTATTCGTTTCTTCTTTTGCCTTGGAATCATGTTGCATCCCTCAGCTGCAGTCCAGTATTCTCCAACCAAGTTCTTGTAGATGTATCCCTGACTTTGTTTTAGTGGAATGATGCAACAACAAACCGAAACTGCAGCACAAGCACAAATACAGCAATTGGAATACTCAGCAAAGTCACAATACAAATGTTCTGTGCTGGTTTCTAAATGCTTGCCGTCGTGGCACTGTGTTCCCCCCACTTTCAGGGAAGGAATATGGATGTTAAACCCAGATCAAGCCAGTTGTTCTCTTCCAACTGATTTTGTGAGTTGTTTGGTTTTTAGAGGTTTTGTTGGGTTGAGTCACGTACAGACTCCCCTCCCACGCTGGTCTGGCTAGCTCAGGAAAACACATTACTCTTCACTAACTATTCAGGGAAGGTTGTTTATGCAATCCAGTGACTGAATGATGCAGCTGTATTCCTAAAGCAAAGGTTACTATCCAGTCCCCCTTGTGCTGAGATAATTTCATCTTCCTTTATGACAATTTGTTGTTTTTCCTTACATTCTTCCCCCAGCACATCATTCTTGCCTATCCCCTCCAGGCCTTCCTCCACTGCACAGATCAGTCACCCATGCTCACACCAGCTCGTTTTGGGAGTGTTCTCACACGTATCTTTTGCAGAAAGAAGTGAACTTTTTTGCCTTCAGGTGTTTCACAGCCTGGGCCCCCAGCTCAGAAAGGAAGGAATTTTCAGGGGTGGTCCTTTTTTCACATTAGGAGGAAGGGATCTTGTTTTCAGCTTGGGAAATCCCAAGACTTCCCCCCACACTTTTAGGTTTGGGAGAGCTGGCTCTGCAGAGAAGGAAGCTCCTGGATGCCCACTTTCACACCTCAGTTCAGATTTCTTGCCTTTTGTTTGTTTGTTTCTTCTTTTCTTGTGTTGGTGCGATCAGACTCATCATTCACCAGTTCACTGGTGTTCTTGCTGTCAGGTCCAGAGGAGTAGCACCTGCCTGCAAAGAAAATCTAAAGGTAGAATTTTTCCAAAGCTGGTTGTGAGCTACCAAGGTGGAGTTTTCTAGTCCCACTAGAGCATGTCATGTGAACTCAGGCCACAGAAGATGTCCTTACTGATAAATGTTTCAATTTCTAATATTTAAGCTTAATCTGCACTTGCAGGCTTGTCTCGTAGGTGTCCTGAGCTGATACTGTGTTTTGTCAAGTGATTTGGTGGTGGTGGTTTATCTGAGAGATGCCAGGAGTTGCTGCCAGAATAATGAATCTGTCAAAGGACTGAAAAAGAATTTATTTATCAATAACCTCAAATTCTGTAATCTGTATATGCTTTCATTTCTTATCTTTCTTTCTTTCTTTCTGAGTTCAGACGGGAAAATGTTTTTATTAGTTTTTTTTTCCTTGTTTTTGGGTTTTGGTTTGGTTCAGGTTTTTTGTTGGTTCGGGGTTTTTTGTTTGGTTTTGTTGTTGTTGTTTTTGTTTTTTGAATGACAAGGGACTGAAATTGCTCGGAGTTTATTTACGTGTTCAGTATGGTGAGGAGCTGGTCAGGTTCTGTCCTACAGGTACATCATGGAAATGTCCTGGTTGTGGATAATAAGAAACGTCTATTACCCCAAGTGAATGTACATGTGGCTGTTTCAGCTTGAAGAACTCAAACTATTTTGAAGTTATCTGTTTGAAATATAGACACACACACACACAAGCCACAGTTACGGTATCTGTGGAGTTATCTTTCTTTGATACTGTCGTCAGCTGACAAAACCAGATTTCCTTGTGGTAAATTTTCGTATAACTGAAAACCTACACACACGCATATATATGTAACAACTTTTACACTCAAATGTGCAAGCAAGCTTATGATGACTTAACCTAATTGTATCACTCTACTGATAACCATTCTTCCATTAATATTGACATTTACCTTTTGGTTTGTCTACTAAATAAAGTAAATAAATATCTGCAAACGGTGCTTTCTTGTGTTGTTCCCAGTGCTGCCTCACAGACTGGATTCCTACACCAAATAAAACCCCAACCTTCTTTAACACCATTTGTTCCTTCAGTCACGGAAGAAACTGGAAACTTACACATAGATTGGCCTTGCTTGTTTTTCACAGTATGATCACCACAAGGGCTTGCTGTCTAGTAAACCCATCATCTCAGTGACGAGATATGACTATAGGAGTAAGACTTTTCTCCCTCTTAGAAATCTTTTACAATATTGAATGTTATATATTCTTCTCTGAGTTTTTCTTGTGTGCCTTGCCTTGCTCCTCTACAGCACTACTATTCTCTCTTAAAGAAGATTAATATTATTTTTTTTCTGCTAATACTCTCAGAATTTAAACATCTGTGTTTCTCAGTGTTTGCCTTTTTTGATCTTTTGTACATGGTAATGAGACACTGACCTGTTCAGCTACAGAGGTTGTCAGCAACTGAGCAGGGGAATATTTGGAAAGTGGGGCAGTAACCTTTTATTATGCACTGGTAACTGTTTGCTGTTTCATGGTATTAAATGTGCCACAGAGATGAAAATGCAAAACACTGTTGGAAACAGCATTGGAATGAATAGCATATCTCAGCTGAAGGCTGCTTCAGGTTAATGGATGAGTTTGGCCTGAGGAAAGAGGAGGCTTGATTAATAATTCAATGGATTTCACTCTTCATGCTTTCAAGCTGAGTTTTTACTTTTATTCTACTTGCCTCTTGATTTCTGTATACAAGAGATATAAAAGTGAGCTTAGAAATTCCCAGGGGACAGTGAAGAGCTTTCTGAGCAGTGTCTTCACCACTGATGTAACTTTTCTCCCACGGAAATCAACTGTAAAAGCCCTGCTTTGCACTGAAATGCTGAGCATTTTGGGTAAAAATTTCCTGAGTCACACAGAGCTGTGATTTCTTCTTGGAATTTCTGGAAATGGGCTGGTGTAATCAGGAAGTTGGCCGTGGATTTTTCGCATCAGCCTCAGAGTTATTGGGGCAGCGCCGCTGTGTCAGACAAGACCAAGCAGCATTGTTCTTCAGGAACAAAGTCATGAAGTCACACATGGCTTCGACTGCCAAGTGTTTGCTCATGGTGCCACAGCAGGAGATGGGTTCACAGCAGTGTGGCAGTCTGCTGTGCTGCTGTCAGATCATGGGGAGGTGAAATCCAGCTGCCGTGAAAAGTGGTTACTTACCTGAGCGAGTAAGCTGTCTGATAGCATTCCTGTACCAACCGTCACCTGTAGAGGAATTAAACTCCTGAGTTAAACCCTTTAGTATTTTTATTACTCCTTTTGGTTTTGCTGATTATCAGGTTGCTTGCATGTGGTATTTAGTGCATCAAGCTCGCTGGGCTTGCTGAGAGCCTCAAAACATTACAAACCACATGGAATTAGGAACACTGGCTGACTTGCACTGCGAGTGAATGTGAGGAGTTAGCTCACTGAGGAGATGTAAGGGTGATAGTGTGGAGAAGGATAATAGCAGCCCAGTTTCTTTTGTTCAGGCCTGAGGCAGTTAAAAGGCCTTTTATGGGCCTTTGTGAGGCTTAGTGGAATTGGTGTTTGTTCTGCAAGCTATACAAGAGCCATGGCAAGTTGTCTCCTGGAACTCCTCCCCGTCATCCACTGACCTGCCAGGAACTGACCCTACACTTATCAGCCTTCCTTTGGAAAGCTGGATCTCTTCCCAGCCCATTCCTCATGCACCACGGGAGTAATCTGCAGAGCATTTTGGCTGTGGTCCCGTGTACTCCTCCTAGCAGATGCAAACTGTTCACTGTGCTCACAGTTCAGGGAGCTATTCCAGCTCAGCCTTGGTTTGCTATTAGGTGAAGGTACCTAAATACCTTAAGGTTAATTCTTTAGGCACAGACAGACCATTAAAACAGTTACAGGAAGCAGGACATTCTGACATTGTAGAAGAGGCAAAACATTTTTTTGCATATTTTTTTAAGTAACTTCAATTACGCTTTTTGGTGAGGTGAAGTTGTACACACTTGGGGTTTGTATTCATCTTCTCTGGCTTGTAAAAAGCAAGACAAATGACAGATTTCAAAGCTGTCATGCAGAAGAGATAGTGTTTTAGGTCTCAAAACCTCTCAGTCTGCTGTATTGTATCTTTAAGCTATTTGACGAACTCATGCAGTTTTAAGATATGTCCATTGGTTATTTATGCCGCCAAATAATTACAGGACATTATATTATCTAACACTACTCTCTCATCTCTTTTGTTATGATTATATATTGCCCAAAAGCTAACTTTTGCGAATTATATGAAGAACATACTCAGATTTCATTCAGAAACTGTGAAGGCATCTCATACACCGCACTTAGTTTACACTCATGTTTAACATCAATTGTTTCCATAGTTCCAGACTAGTTGATATTACTCAAAACTGCTCTGTTGTAGCTACAAGCTATTATGCATGCATGTCAAAGGCCAAATTTCTTCTGCACTCAATACTCTTGTGCATGACTCAGCATGGCAAAAAGACATCTGTAGATAGAAGACTCACATGCCAGGTCAAACCTTCAGGAAGTAGTTTCAGAAGAACAGAGGGTTATCTTGACCTCTTACAGACTCTCCCACTACTGTTTTTCCATGGAGCAAGTGGTTTTATGATGCTGTGACGGAGGTGAGGTCTGGTCTGCTGACTTGCTGCTGCCAGAGTAGTTTCGGCTTTTTAACCATGGATGATCCAAAGTAAAATTCATGGACTTCATGGGAGCTACTCCACCCGGCTGAGTCTCCTGACTGCTAAAATTCCCACTGTGTAAAACTCTTGGCTGTAGTGTAGCTGAGGAGGGGTCCTTTGCTGTCATTGTGCCACTGCCTCCAAAGCTGAGGAGACTGTTGCAGTGCTCAACCACCCTTTCAGTGAAGGAATTTTTCCCTATACCCAACCTGAGCCTCCCCTCGCACAGCTTTAGGCCATTTCCCCTTGTCCTATCTCTTGGTGCCTCAGAGAAGAGACCAACTCCCACCCTACCACAACCTCCTTCCACATCAGGGGTCTTGCTCACAGGAGTACTACACAGCCTGGGTCCTGGGTGTCTGAAGATGCTTGGCATTGCCCAGGGCTCCTACCTCACAGAAACCCAGCCACCATTTGGAGATGGAACATTTCTAAGTGGAAAATGCTCAGCTTCCCTTTGTGGGACTTCAGCGTCTCCTCATTTGTTGAGCACCTAGAAAGTCAGTCTTACCAAGACAGGGCCTGAATAGCTGGCCATCCTACACTCAAATTGTCTGTCAGGCAAACAGGGAACCTTTTAACATCTCTGGCTCTGGTTCTTAGTGGGAAGGTGTGCAAGGGGTGACAGGGCATGCTGCTGATGAGTGGTTGTCAGGAGAAAGTTTCTAAAAAGCTCGCAGGGTGAAAGGGAAATGGTCAGAAGAGATCTGAGTCAGCCAGGGAGTGTCCACCTTGGAACCCAAGCAGGGGTTTAATACTTGGGTTTGTTATTTTGATTTGGTTGGTTGGTTTTGTTTGTTTGTTTTTGTTTGTTTTTGTTTGTTTTTGTTTTGGTTTGCTGTTTTGTTATTGTTTTGTGGGTTTTGGTGTGGGGGAGGTGGATTTGTTGTTCTTTTAAGTGCTCCTATCTTCTTCCAGTTTATTTCTGAAAGATAAAGGTGAAGAAACAGACAGCTGCCCTGTAGCTCAGTGGGAGGATTGGGGAGCTATGTTTTTCAGGACCCTGAGTTTTGTGAAGCTTAATGTGGCCGAGACAACTGTAGAACAACTCACACTGTACAGAAACTCAAGTAAGAAGGTTATATTCACGAAGCACAGTTTGATTGTGTACTTGCAGGTTCGAGTATATGATATGCAACATTTTTCCATAGAAATATAAACTGAAAATGGTGGAGAACTTGTGGAATAATCTCTGTGTCTCTAATCCAACCAGGTAGCAAGAGGCAGAGAGCAGCACAGGAAAATGTGCAACAGCAATTGCAAACCCACAAGCACCACAACAACATTCAGTAATGTATGTAATGTAGAAAGAAATAAAGAAAGAGACAAAAGAGTATGGGCTTCCAAACATTCTTAATATATATTGTTGAAATGTGGTGATTGTTTTAATCTTTTGAACAATACAGAATTATTATCTGGCTCCAGACATATTTCTAAAGCTAAAAAACCCCCTTGTTTTGAATCATGTGGACCATGTGGACCCACAGAGCAACTATCTCTGCTGCCTCAGGAAAAGATTATAAAGAGCAAATGCCCTCAACTGCAGAGAGGGACAGAGCTTGTAGATCTCATCGAATTTCCAATGAAGCATTTGATTTTGCTGTGATATCTTCACGTCCCCTACCCTCCCATGCCAGCAGCTCCAAAAAGAAAGATTGTCAGCTGCCACTGTTCCAGCTGTGTGATGGGGCTGTCTCATCCGAAGAGAAGTGGGTGAAATGAACAAAGCCGTGTGAGGATTCAGGCGGCTTATCCAGGCCATAGGATGTGACAGGAATTGCCCTTTGAATTTTATGATTGCCTTGGAGATAAAAAACCCCTATATTAAATTGGAAAGAGAAAGTGGAACCTCTTGGCATGGAGCACTGAATGTGTTGGGATAAAGCCTCCCGGGCAGCCGGTGTTACCACTGAAAATGAGAGGCAAAGGGGTTGATGCAGAGCTAGGCACAACCCAACTTTCTCTGGCACTCCTGAAGCAGTTATCTTTAAAACAGAATTTTTCTCTCACCCTTTGCAAAGTCTTGACTCTCCCTAGTAGTTTGCTTAGCCCTGAAGTCTTCCAGGCCTTGACAGCTGAACAGTGAATCCATGATGCTGCGGATAAAACTCAGGCTGTGAGGGGCATTTATGAACACAGAGATCAGCCCGATGCAATGGAAAGAGAGGGGCCTGTTCCAGGCTGAGAAAACAGCAGAGCCCAGCTAGGTCTCTGTTTACAGTTATCGGCTCGGAACAAATGGTTTTGAAGATTTTCATATTCAAAGCTAGGCAGTGCCACCAAAATGCAGGGAGCGATCACAGTGCCCTGAAACGTGGTGCCACCTCCTGAATGAGAGCTCACCCTGAAGTTAGAACTGGAAAAAGAAAACAACGATTCTAATGAGGACAATCTACTAGAAATACGAATGTGCATACAGCGGTGAAGGGCCTGTGCACCTCCAAAAAAGCCCAAGTCCCTACTTGTCTCCAGTCCCAGTGAAGCAGTGGGAGGTTCCTGCTGGGAAATGGGCAGCAGGCAGTGCGTGATTCCAAGCACGGGCTTGCAGAACCACGCGTGTTGGGCTTGTCTCCCGAACGGAGCTCACGCAGAGTGCAATACGCATCGCAGCCCAGACAAGTCCGGCTCACCGGCTACATCCACGCCCTCCGAAATCCGGGGATTCCTTACAAATTCCTTACAAATTGGGCGCCCCGCGCGGTGCTGCCTGCGCTGCCCGCGTCCTGCCACGGCGGGGAGCTGGGACAGCGGGGACGGGAGAGGAAAGAGGCGAGGAGAAGGTCAAAGCACCTCTGCTCGGTGTGAGAGAAGGAAAAAACGGAGGAGGAGGAGGAAAGTGCTGGGGCACCGCGGTACAGATGAAGGACGGTGGGATGAGTTGCAGGTGCCTGCAGGAAAAGTGTGCATGGAGGAGAAGGAGGAAGAGATTAGAAAGCAAACAGCAGTGAGGGAGACATTGCCTGGGGTTTGCTTGCTGGGGGCTGTAAGCAAACAAAGAGAAAGCAGGAGGAGAGCAGAAAAGTTTCAGGGTGTATGGGCAGGTGGATGGCTGGCTCTGAACTGTGCCCTCTGGCACGTGGAAATGTCTGGTCCTGCAAAAGTTGCTGGTGAGCTGGCTAAAAACACATCTTGCCCAGCAAAAATGCGTGTTTCAAGAAGCTGCTTGTAGGGGAGAGGTGTCTGCTGGTGGCCGAAACTGAGATCAGGAAGGACCTGAGGAGAATTGCCAGGGCAAAGAGGAGGCTCCAGGAGTTCTGCCCTTTCCCACTCCACCTTTGCTCCAGAAACTGTCTCTCACCCCTTCAGGGCTGGTGTTTTTCTGCTAGCTTCCTGTGTGGTGCCAGATGGTACACAGGTTATTCAGTCCTCCCTTGGGAGCTCTGGGAAGCCTAGCTCCATCACAAATCCCATACTCTAGGTGTGCCCTCCTTGGCTCCTGGCATACTACCCTCAGGGAGCAGGGAAGTTGAGATGGGTTTGGGAGGGAGAAGGCACATCCACCTGAAGGAATCTCCTGCCCCACAGTTGCTGTAACAGCCTCACCTCTGCAGCCTCTCTTTTCTCATCCCTGTAGCTGACAAACCCAGTGGTGCACCAAATTCTACTTTGGCTTTTCCTTCTGGATATGAGGCTTCCCAGTTCTGGTTTAGTGCATCTCCCATCTCTGTCCTTCCTCTCCATCATCCTTCTCACTTTAGTCCAGGTTGCCCACCCTCTGACTGCTAGCCAGCACTGCCATCTCTCCCTGGAATATGCGTTTTCCATACTTGGCTGCATGATGCCTTCAGGTAACATGGCTTAGCACTCTCCATCATAACCTCGAGTTTTCAGTTGCTCATGTACTAGCAAAAAGCCTACTCCTATAGCCAGCTAATAAATTAACTCCACTGCCACAAGGCAGCACATTAAAGCCTTGTGAGAAACAAGTTTCTCTCGTATTGTCTAACAGAGCAATGCCTGGACATGGTCTTGGTCAGTAACTGTGAGTTAGTGGTCAAAGGCATGAAGTAAAAATAGTGGATGATGTCTGAGAGACCTGAACCCTGCAGAGGATCACAAACATGGTGGGAAGTGCGGGCTAGTCTGCAGAGAACATTTTAAAAGGGTAGCTTTTTTATGCAAAAATTTACATTGGGAAGAATAATTGTGTTTAGTGCCCACCCAACTTTATGGCAGATTGTGGTGCTGTCTGTCCACACCATTCCAACCAAATGACTGCTGTTCATTTGATGCCAGCATAAAAAAAAAAGAGTCCTTTTCTGTGTACCTCAAAAAATTTTGTGCTTGTGCCTGTTGGGCATCTAACAAGTCAGCTGAGTAGCCTGGCAGTGTCAGCAGCTGGTGACGACAATGC
Source organism: Empidonax traillii (assembly GCF_003031625.1). Classification (NCBI taxonomy): domain Eukaryota; kingdom Metazoa; phylum Chordata; class Aves; order Passeriformes; family Tyrannidae; genus Empidonax; species Empidonax traillii. Next base: position 3,528,510 of record NW_020955195.1, read on the forward strand.
ACTTCCTTCAAGGCAGTTTTTAGTAACTCCCTTGTTTTTGACTTGCTTTCTGCGTCTGGGACGAGGAAAGGTGCAGAGGAAGCCAGCTGCTCCTCCAGCCCTGCCAGGTGAACACTGGCAGAACAGAGGAACTGACGAGGGCTCTTGCAGATTTCCCGTGTGCAGCACAGCAGTGGAAAATCCAAACTCACTGAGTTGCTGCTGGTGGCCTGCCCAAGAGCTATGGATGAAGCAGGCTGCAAGGCCACAGAAGCAAGAGTAAGCTGACAGGACACTAGAAGAACATAACTGTGACTTTGAACCACACTTAAATGACAACTTTTTCATAACAGGAAGATGAATATATTTTGATAAGGTTACAGCTGACAGTTATCAGTCCTCTGTGAGGACCTTAGATAAGGCAAATCTGAATCACACAGCTTATGACTGTATCAGAATCTGGCCCACTGCAAGAACTGAACCCAGTGTTGCTGAAAAAAACCCAGGCTTCCCATATAAAAGCCAGCAAGCAATTAAATAACCAGCAAGAATAAATCAAAGCAGGAAGAGTTTTGGGCCAGGGGGTAAACTAAAAGAATTCTGGACCCTTCTTCCTTAAACTCGAGAAGTTCAGGGATGACTGCTCTTTGGGAAGGGATAGCAAAGGGACTTTCATGTGAGAAAAAAACCAGAGAAGATCCTGATATCCTTTGGCAGAGGAATGACAGAGGGATAGGAAAAGAGGAACACGTATCCCTTTTGATTATCAGCAATTTCTGACTGTTTCTGAAAGAAGCCCTGTTCACAGTGTCATTGTGGAGGACTGACACCTACAGAGGAACTTGCTAAATAACCAAAGGCCCCATCACTCTCATTGCTAAACACAAGGCCCTGGGGCAACATACTCTGTTAAGCTGTGCCAATGGATAGTGCTGTGCAGGCATTTCTGTGCTGTTGCCTGTCATGTTTTCTTTATAGATGATGAGATATAAATTTAGAAATCAGCCCTGTTTACTCACCTATATCTTGCTAGGGTATATTCCCCCCGCAAAAAAATCCATTTTACAGCTGTAAAGCGGCAAGTGTAGTATGAAAAATGAATAAGCTAAGTTAGGTCTGTGGGGAGTCTGCCTCTATTATTAGACCAACTGATACAGCTGGAGCAAACAGGAAATCTTTGAGGCATATGATTTATCTTTGGGTCTGATCTGCAGCATGTTTTGTTTTGGTTTTTTTTTTTCCCCAGCTATAATTAGCAGTCTAGTAAAATACATTTCTCCTCCTTACAAGACTTGCCGCTCCTATACTCCTAGACTGCAGTGGCTCTAGCCACCCACAAACAGATCAGTCAGAGTTTAGGACCCAGAGCCCTGTTTTAGGCTTACGGGATGTGACAGCTGACTGAAAATCAATGAAGTGTGATCTACCGAGCCTCATAATGAGGGCAAGATAAGGCTGGAAAGGTGCTGCCCTGCCTTGCAGACTCAGCTGTCCGCCCTGGTTTTCAGCTAGATTGTTTTAGTCTCCTACTAAGATGAGACTGATTTGCTTATGAAGAGTGAAGAATAGATTTGAAGGAGAAGCCACGGCGGTGCCCATGCTGTGCCTGGTGCTCTTTGCGCTGTGTCTGAGCCACTCAGGTAGGTGTGATTTCTTCTTCTTACAAGCTGAGCTGCAGGTGGTCAAGATCTTTTTTTTTTTTCTGCTGTCCTCTTAGTTCTGCTGCCTTCTGGGATAAGGTGAATACTGGCTCCCCTCATCTAAACACTGTTTGACTAGCGAAGAGGGTCGTATCAGCTGCTGCCTTTGTGTTGCAACCACAGGCAGTTTGACAACAAGGTTTAATACCTGGTGACAGGGCGGTTGTGGGCTAGAAAGTAACAGAAAAAAAATCCTAAGCTTAACTGATGCTAAATCCAGCTGCTAAAGGAAATCACAGGAGAATCTCCATCACCAAGAGGGGAAACTGAAATGCCTCTGGTGAACTGATGAAAGGCTAATTGTCCTGTTTGTGTTTCTTGGGGTGTTTTGCACATTTGTTTAGAAGGCTTCCTGCCTCAACACTCCTGTTCCTGTACCCGTGAGGAACTGCTACTTGCAGGGACCACAGGGAGAATCAAAAATCTGGGGAGGGTGGGGGGGGTGGGTGGCAAATATTGCTTGGGTACTTGGTACCTGCTGGGTAGCTCCCCAGCTTTTGCCTCCTCTCTGCACCATTCAGGGATGTATCTGTCCTATGGCTGTTTCTCTGATTTTTTTTTTCAAAGGCACTGCTACTTTGTTCAGTTTTCTCCACGCATTAGCTAGCTTAATCATCAGATGGGGCTTGATCAAAGAACTGTTAGGTTATTTTTGCACCTGACATGTCTTACTTCCCGTTAATAACTTCTGCTTTTTAACTGTATTTGTGCAAGTACTGAGGCTGCCTTACAAAGGCAGCAACCTTCTTCCTTCTGACTTTATTCTTTGTGAAGCTTCTCAAGTCTTTTTCACTCGTTTGTGTGGCTTCCCCAGCAGATGAGAATTAACATATCCATCCCCCAAGACAGCTTTGTTGTGTCTCTTCTATACCCTCTTGGAGCATTAGGGTCCCTGAACTTCATGTGAGGTGTGGGCTGTGAAATGGCTCTTTTTTCCTACGAGGGATGCTGTACAGATCCAACAACACACAAGGTGTGTAGCTGCATATATGTGTGCAGGAAGTCATACCCAGATAAACCCAGAGCAATATATTCTAGCACTAAGACAAAGGTGACTTTGATCCTGCATGTTTAGGGGTTACGGATTTTTCTATCCAGTGGCTTTTCCATTAAATTTCCTGGTTTTAACAACCATGTTAGGTTGTTAAATACATGGTTTAACAACCATGTATTCCTATGAAGGTCCTAAAGGGAAGTAAAAAAGTTTAGGAGTCTGCAGAGACCCTTATGTGTCAGGGGATTGGACCACTGAGGTTATGGGTAGTAAGGAAGAAGAAATGTGTTCTTTCTTCTCCTTTGGCTGTGGATGCAATGCTTGTCTGGCATGTTTGGGCAGCAAATCTAGTTTCCTAGAACAGACCCTGGACTCTGTCCTTAATTTGCTGTGATGGAGCTAGAATCAGCTCTGGCATGAAAATAGGCCCTGGAACAAGCAGAAGGGACATTTGTGGTTCCCAGCTGGAAACAAAAGACCTCAAGGGCTTGTGACAAAGGGGCAAGGCAAAGTGTGGCCACAGGAGCTGCCATAAACTGTACTGACATCTGCATGAGCCCTCCCTGGCTGTGGGACAGAGCAGGTGGAAATGAGCTTGGAAGCTCCCTCTGACCACCAGGCTCTATCCCCCCCAAGGGCTTAGTAACCCCACCAGAGCTGCGCTCCAAGCACGGGGGACAAATACAGCCTGTGCTAGAACATCTGACAGGAAAGTTGATTGTCACCCTGTGTGAGTGGCAATCATCAGATTTCAGTGTTTGTAGCTCCTCAAAGAGGACATTTGCTGCGTCTGAAAGTGGGCAATGACAGTGTAGCATGGACCTTGTGCTATCTTAAGAAATCCAGACTGCATCAGGGAATGATTTTGTCCCACGGAAAGCTCTGGTGTGAGAGCAGGTTTTTGCTTTAGGCAGTCCTTCAGCTGTGCTGCTTGCTGCCAGGTCTTGCCCTGCCCACAGCCTCAGACAGAGCCCAATGAGGTAGAGGAGGCTGCACAGCCTGTCTTGCCCGGGAGATGGGCAGGAGCTGCTGGGGAAGAGGAAATGGACAGAGGCAGTGGCCTGTGGTTATATACTTTATTCTGTGTAGGTGACAGAGCACTACCCTCTGCCTCCAGTTTTCTCTCTGGAGGAGCTGCTGGGCTCAGATGCCCTTCCCTCCCTCTCTGCAGCACAGGGACCCTTCTGAGGGCTGCCTTGACTCTCCTGTTTGCTGCGCAGTGTGTGTGGGCCCATCAGCTGTGCCCTCCTGCCAGGGCTCTCCCACAGTCCTGTCCTTGCACTGTCCCTCTGCCTGCAGACCCCTCACACACCTCATGGCTGATGATCCTTCATGGTGGCTTTGAAGAGAGGTAAAATCCCTCTCATCCTTGAGTGCTGTGTGTACTGGCAAGGGAAAAGGTGGAGGTCAGGACCTTGGCATCAGGAGGAGTGGGGATGAAATTTCGGGAAGGATGGAGGGTCTGAACTGCCCTTCCCCTTTCACAGTAACAAGGGGAAGGGAGGGCATGGTGTCAGCAATCGTGGGAGTCCCAGGTCTTGCAGGTACAGCCTATGATGCCTCCGTGCTTTCCTTGCTTGCCAGGGCATACCTGGGCTTGGCTGCATCATCCAGCTCCTCCTGCTGCCAGATGCTTTTTGATGCTTTTTGCTTTTTGATGCCTTTTGCTTTTTGATGTTGCCTACCTGTCCTACTTGTCAGCTGGGCAAATTCAGCTTTCTGGGTGATTTGCTGCTCTCCCCGGGTCAGTCCCAGGAGGAAGATTCATTTTCAGGTCCTGCATGAGGCTCCCTCAGGTCTGTCTTGCAGTGAGGAAATCCCACCACCCCAATCCTTGTGCAGAGCAGCCTCCACCTCAGAGAGGCCACAGAAACTGGCCAAGTGCGAATGAAATCCCTGGACCCTGAATTGCCCACAGGGAATTGCTGCCACAGCTGGCCAACCAGGGTTTGCCACACAGTGACCAGATCTCCCCCGTGGCCCCAGCTCTCTGTAGGACAGCATAGATATCTGAAATACCAGAACTCTTTCTCAAGGTTTGTTTTTTTTTTTTTATCAGGCTGGATATTTGCTACTCAAGAATGAAAGAGGGAACTTAATGTTCTGAGCCTGTGGGTCTTCCAAAGAGAAATAAACAAGAAAGACTAAGCAAGTGTGTTGTCCCCAGACAAAAAAGCCCACAGAAAATATGAACCTAGTACAAAGCTGGTGCTCTCGTGGGAAGAGTTTTTTTGTATGTGTGAGTTGGGTTTGGGCTATCTTGTCCTTCCATCCTCTTGCCCTGGCTCTGCTGAGAGTCTGTGCATCTGAATCCCTACTGATTTTACTGTACAAGACAAGAGCTGCCTGGAGGCGAATTTATCTCACATCACCTCTCTGCCTCACTCCTTCGTGTCGTGGCTTTCTCCTTGTCTGCTTTCTGGCCTGTCTCCACCCCGTGTTGTTCCCTTCCAGATGTAGATGCCTTCAGCTCAATCGCCGAGAACGAGGATGCGCTCCTCAAGCACTTATTCGAGGGCTATCAGAAATGGGTCCGTCCTGTGCAAAACTCCAACGACACCATCAAAGTCTTCTTTGGATTAAAGATATCGCAGCTTGTGGATGTGGTAAGTGTCACGTCAGGCTTGGTAAAACAATTCTTCTTTTATAGAGAGCTGTGCATCCGCCTGGGAGGGCTTGTGGTGCCGTTGGCTTTTGCCTGCTTGTCACACGTGAAATGCACAGTGATGGCTGGGCAGCAAAATGCCGAGTGTGATATGATGCTGTGAGCTTCTGCCCCACACACAGCATGGGCTGTAGGACTCGTGTGTTTTGAAGGGAACCTGAAGGTCCTTTCTTCCCTCCTGTTCCCAGGAAATAAGGCCTAGTGTCCATCAGGTTTTAATCAAACAACCCATGGCATCTGTGTTTGCAGTTTAATGACAAGGCAGCTACAGGATGGGTGAGAAAGGGTAGAGGTGGTTGGACATTATTCACTCTAAGCAAGCTTGTCTCCAGGCCAAAGGCAGTTCATGTCTTAACCCATCTGGTTACTGAGATAAAACTCTAGAGGCAAAACAGACAATCCCATGTTTTTGCCCATGTGAAAATTTTCCCTTCCCTTTCCACTGCAATGCACAGGGGAATTTGCACAAGGCCCAGAGGTACCCACACAGCAGTGTGCTCCTTACATCCCTCAGCCCCTGGCAGTGTCCTCTTGTGCTGTGGAAGGCAAACTCTAATTTTGTACTTTATTTACATATTCAGGACAATGTTTCAATTTGTATCTTCCCAAACTCCATCTAGGCTGAGCAGTGTGGGGAGTTGAGCCACCCTGTGAGCCCACACCCTTGTGTGTGTGACCTGACACTACCCTGCTGCCTCCCTGGTCTTTGGTTTGCCATTCCTTTGAGTTCCTGTGAAATGCTGGACCTCGATTTTCGGGCTGAAGGAGCTCCCAGTGAGAGCAGGGACAGCACCCAGAAAGTCAGTTCATTTCCCCCAGCAGTGACTGAAGAGTCCACCCTCATGGGGAAACAGGACCACAGGGATCTCCTCCTTCCAGTACAGGGTTAGACTCGGCAGGCTGGGTATGCTTCCCCTGTCTGTTTCCACATCGCAAACCTCTCTACCTTGTGTCACCCTAGGATGAGAAGAATCAGCTGATGACAACCAACGTGTGGCTGAAACAGGTAAGTCAAACCATATCAGATCTCCCCTTTCCCCATGTGGGGCTACTGAGCTGAGTGGCCGTCCCAGTCTGCTGCCCACTGTGTCATCTGTCCCATTTCATGATGCTGAGTGGCCAGACAAAGGCTGCATCATGTTACCTTGCCTGAAATTTTTACTGCACGCTTCTCACTTCAGAAAACGCTTAAAGAGACAGAAAGGCAAGCAGGTGGGCCTTTAGGACATAAGCCACCCTCTTTTCCTGACCTGTTCTCCAGCTCTGTGCTCAAGCCAACTGTATTTCAGGGAAGCAACACACCTGATACTGCAGTGGCTGTCCCTGGGATGCTGTGTGCGCCCTGAGGGACTATCCTGTCTCAGCCTTAGAGGTCACACAAGTACTGTCTCCCTTGCCTGATCTAAGAGTTCTGCCTCAGATAGATTTCTTCTTCATTCTTCGGTATACGCAAAGAGAAAGAAAAGGCCAGCATGTCACATACACACCCATACACCCTTCCCCAGTAAAAGCTGCAGCAAATTAATCATATCTCTAACATAATTGCTTCTAGAAGTGACAATGATTTATACAAATGCAGGAAAGACGCCAAGTTGAACTGTTAAGTCTCCTTTTGTCTTCAGTCCTGAAGAACAATGCTTTTGGTTTAGGTTACATTGCACCAGCTTATTGACCTTGTGACAATTATTTTAAGTCTCTCGGCCATGTGAGTGTCTACAAACATGTCAGCTGATCCCAGGACATAAAAAATGAGCTGCACTTGAAATCATGACACTGGAAAAGGTCCCTGCGGGTCGCTGGGCTGGTGCAGGAGAAATGTGGCTCAAATTTTGTCTCAGTTTTGTTCCTCCAGTGCTACAGTGAACGTGAGCTTCTGGGTGGAGCAAGACCCCTAAAAACTGTATGGATATCATGTGCAAAGATGGTCTCTCCCTTCAAGAGGGAAAAGCTCAGACCTCCCCTCTCTACAAGAAAGACAGGAATTTCTCCTTTTGCTGGAGAACTTTGTCTCTGATCCAAATCCAGGTGCTGAGAGCGTGCCCTACAATATCTGTGGTATTACATTTCCCCCACCTTCAGCTGCAATTGCAGAGCCCCTTTTGTGCACAGGACCAAGTCTTGACATCCTTACTCTGAGTATCCACTTGGGCAGACAGAAGAGCCCTTCTATAAAGGTCAGCCCTCTGCCCTCATCTGTCCTGTCCCCATTCCCACCCACTCTCCTTGCAGGCTGCAGCATCCACCTTCCCCTGCAGACCCAAGCCCTGCAGTCTGCAGCTGTGAAATCAACCCACTTCACCCTCCTCATTCTCTCTATTCCTGCACGTGTCCCCAGAAAGGTTTTACAGCCTTCTGCAGCTTCTGATAGAATATTCCCGGGTTTGATTTTCTCCTTCTTCTTAGGGAAGAGTTGGCTGCTCGCTCAATGTAGGACAGCAATCTCATGTGTCCTGGGGCAGCCTCTGGCTGGGTGACATCTTTACCTGCATTACTGTGGCTGCAGAGGAGGAGGACCTTGACTCCCATCAGGAGGCCAAGTGCAAGTCCGGACTGTCCAAAGGGCATTAGGTCTGAGGTGCTGATGCAGACAGACATCTGCTGACTCTCTCTGCACTGCTGCTTAAACCTGTGTGGGAACATTTTGGGTTAACCCTGCCATGCTGAGCACCCTGTTTGTATTGCAGAAGTGACCTTCCAGAGTCAGAGCCTGGAGCTTGGGTCACTTCTCTTACTGTGGCAAATCAGATTCTGCTGGAGGTTACTCTGAACATTCTTGAATGTCTCCAGTGAGGGAGAGTCTACAACCTCTCTGGGCAACCTGTTCCAGTGCTCAGTCACCTGCACAGTAAAGAAGTTCTTCTTCAGGTTCAGGTGGAACTTCCTGTGCATCAGTTTCTGCCCATTGCCTCTTGTCCTATTGCTCAGTACTGAGAAGAGCCTGTATCCATCCTCTCAACACCCTCCCTTTAGATACTTAGGCAATTGATGAGTTTCCCCTTCATCTCTTCTCAAGGCTGAACAGGCCCAACAACCTCAGCCTTTCCTTGTAAGAGAGATGCTCCAGTCCCTTGATCATCTCTGTTGCCCTCTTCTGGACTCAGTTCAGGAGCTCCATCTCTCTCTTGTCCTGAGGAGCCCAGCACTGGACACAGATCTAGATATGCCTCACCAGGGCTGTCCCTCTATAGACAGGATCACCTCCCTTGACCTGCTGGCAGTGCTCTTCCTGATGCACCCCAGGATCCCATTGGCCTTCTTGGCCACATGGTCACACTGCTGGCTCATGGACAGCTCGTTGTCCCTCAGGACCCCCAGGTCCTTCTCCACAGAGCTGCTTTCCAGCAGGTTGGCTCCCAACCTTTGCTCATGCCTGGGGTAATTCCTCCCCAGGTGCAGGATCCTGCACTTGCCTTTATTGGAGTTTCAGAAGGTTCTTCTCCGCCCAACTCTCCAATCTGTCAAGGTCCTTCTGAAGGGCTGCACAGCCCTCTGGGGTACTGGCCACTCCTCCCAGCTCTGTGTCATCAGTGAGTTTGCTGAGGAGGCCTCTGCCCCTTCATTCACAAATGAAACAATTCTGGGTCCAATATCGAACCTTGGGCTACACCATTAGTGACAGACCTCCAGCTAGACCCTGTGCTACTGATTATGGCACTCTGGGATCTGCGTTCAGCCAGTTCTCAATCCACCTCACTGTCCTCTCATCCTGTTCACACTTCCTGAGTTTGCCTATGGGGATGTCATGAGAGACAGTGCCAAAAGCCTTGCTGAAGTCAAGGTAGACAATACCCACTGCTCTCCTCATCCATCCAGGTGGTTATTTTATCACAGAAGGCAATATACTTGGTCAAGCATGATTTAGAGAATCCATGCTGACTGCTCTTGATTATCTTCATCATTTCTCTGCAAGAGTCTGACTTTTCCTGGGTGAGCAAAAACTGAAATCCAAGGATTTTCATTTTTTGGTCAAACTAAATTATCCTTATGCTCAAGATGGTGGGACTTGATGAGCATGCAGGCAGAAATATACAAGGTGCAGAGAAGCTTTTAGTGGTTGCTAAGAAAGCATCTAGATTTAGGCAAACTATGGAGTAAACTAAAGGTTTGAGAATCTGGGCCCAGTGTTCCTTGGTCCACTTGCTGTGGGTTAAGCTCTTGAGTGACAGTACAGAGACAGGAATCTGGCAGAACTGGAGGAAGGAGAGAGCAATTAGAAGGTCTGGAGCAGCTTGGAAGAAAGGGAGAAGAGAGGAAAGGGCCTGCTGCTACAGTTCATGTCAGCATAGCCCACAGGGAGAATCCTATTTTTTCTAAACTGCTCAAGTTCAAAGTCTGCACACATCCTATTTTCTGCTCTAGTAAGAAGGCATACAACCATTTGCCTTGCAGACATTAAAGAGCACTTTAGTTGGGAGAGAAATCAATGCAGTGTGGGGGGAAGCGAGGAGTGTTGCAGATGCAGCAAATAGCCCAGGCCAAGGGGCTGCTTCAATTCAGCTCCAAAGAGATGGTTACATCTCCAGGTGGGTCACAGGGTATTTGCTGCTCTTGTGTTAATACAGGCTACAAGCTGACTGTGTTGGCTGCTGTATCAGCCCTGACTATCCCCTGGAATGATGAATGTTTCCAGCCTAAACCTTGTTGCACCTATTACAGGAAGTGTCCAGGACATATGTGAGTCTGCGACCACTTAACAGCCCAGGCTGCTGCAAACATTTGTTAGATACCCATCCCTAGAAAGTTCACACGAAATGTGGTGTTCTCTGCCCCTGATGCTGAGGCTGAGAGCAGCAATGACCTGAACAGCTCCCATCCCTTCTTCAGCAGCAGGAGGAGCAAGGGGTGGAAAGCCATGCCCGATACCTGACTCCAGTCGTTTTGGCAGTTCAGAGAATAGGTGCATATCTCTTCTGGTGCATTACCTCTGCCATTAACTCTGCCATGGTGTCACCCTGAGCAACTACCTCCTTTGCTTGTGCCTTGTGCCAAAAATTAGGAGAGGTCTACCAACTACCTACTCATGACCTCGGGCCATATCCCTTCCCTACCCCTGGAGGAGCCAGATATTTACTCTCCCTGTCTGTTTAGGTCTCTGCTGAGGCTCTGGGTTGCTGTCACACTGCAAAGGGTTGCAGTAACAGGTGTCTGTAGGTATAGCTGTGAAAAACGTGAGGAATCAAAGAAGTAAGAGGGGAACAGAGGAATCAGAGAATACAGCCTTTTTGGTTCTTCCTTAAGTCATGGAGGAAATTGTGCAGGGAAGGCTGAGGCCCCCACATCCCTGGAGATTCCTTAATGCTGGAGCCTAATGGAAACCAGTTCATCTTCTGCTCCTTGGCATTGACCACAGTCTGCAGGTCTTGTGTCACATCGCTGCTCATCTATAATGAACGGAGATCAGAGATCTGATTTCCCATTGCATTTCTGTGGTAATCTCCAGATTGCTGGAGCCACTTTGTTATTATCTCCCCATCTTAAAAGCCCGCAATCATGAACAGGCCTTTCTGGTGAACGAACGAGGATCTTTTTGCAAGGACAACGAACACAGATATTAAGTCCTGTGTTCTATTCACTGAAAAAGGCCATGTCTCCACTGAAAAGTGAACAGAAGGCCACCTCTTTTACCCTTTAGGAGTAGTAACCCACCTGGCTCTTCTGTGGGGTCAGTGCCAGCCAAAACCACCATGGGCTGGTTCTCAGAGGGAAGGAGAGGTGCCACACTGAAGGGAAGTAGCTCCTTCCTTTTGACTGCCCTCAGGTGGGCTGTGCAGGGTGGCAGGAGAAGTGAGAGTCAAGTGCTCTCTGGGAATGCCTACCCTGAGGCTGCTTGTATTGGGGTGGGTTTTTGGGTCCCAGCTGTGTATGGAGGGGCAGTGCTTGTGGGAATTAGTGAGGCTGCAGCATATGAGTGGGCAGAGGACTCTGCTGTTTTGTTACAGGAATGGATGGACCACAAGCTCTCCTGGAATCCGGAGGAATATGGTGGGATCACCGCTATCCGTGTCCCCTCTGAGTCTCTGTGGCTTCCTGACATTGTTTTGTTTGAAAAGTGAGTAATATGGCTCCTTGCTCTGGGCTTAGGCCAGAGCTTGGGCAAGGCATGTCAGCTACCATGAAGCTTGGGTGTGCTGACACAGGGATGCTTCTTTAGACAGTAGGAATGTTGGCTTCCCTTGTGCTCTGGGTCAGGGATAAAAAGCAGAGCCGAGAGGTGGTAGGACTGGGGCAAACACAGCCCTGATCTTGATAATGTTTCTTGCTATCCAACTCCCAGTGCTGACGGACGTTTTGAGGGATCCCTGATGACCAAAGCAGTGGTGAAGTACAACGGAGTGGTGACCTGGACACCACCGGCCAGTTACAAGAGCTCCTGCACGATGGACGTGACCTTCTTCCCCTTTGACAGGCAGAACTGCTCCATGAAGTTTGGGTCATGGACATACGATGGCAATATGGTGGACTTGATTTTAGTGGATGAAAATGTAGATAGGACAGACTTCTTTGATAATGGGGAGTGGGAAATCTTAAATGCCAAAGGCATGAAAGGCAACAGAAAGGATGGGCTGTACTCTTACCCGTTTGTCACTTACTCCTTTGTGTTGAGGCGCCTTCCCCTGTTCTATACCCTTTTCTTAATAATACCTTGCCTGGGACTGTCTTTTTTAACTGTCTTGGTGTTTTACCTACCTTCAGATGAGGGGGAAAAACTTTCACTGTCTACGTCAGTTCTAGTCTCCCTCACCGTTTTCCTTTTAGTGATTGAGGAAATAATCCCTTCTTCTTCCAAAGTCATCCCCCTGATTGGTGAGTATCTGCTCTTCATCATGATTTTTGTGACCCTCTCCATCATCGTGACCGTGTTTGTCATCAACGTCCACCACCGATCCTCGGCAACTTACCATCCCATGGCTCCCTGGGTCAAAAGGCTCTTCCTCCAGAAGCTGCCTCGGCTGCTCTGCATGAAGGGCCACGTAGATCGCTACTCCTTCTCAGAAACTGAAGAGAAGGGAACCACCTCGAAGTCAAAGTTCCCGGGGAAGCAGAAATACAAGCAAGCAAAAGACAGAGAAAAAGTTGTTATCGCCTTTCTGGAAAAGGCAGCCGACTCCATTCGGTACATTTCCAGGCACGTTAAAAAGGAGCATTTCATCAGACAGGTAGGTGAAGGGCCAGGAGAGATCACAGTACCCTTGACAGCTGTAGCTTGCAAGCTCTTTCCTTCTCTGCATGCTCTTGGCTTTGCCTCTCCTTCCTGCTTGCACCTGAGACATGTTCCTCCTAGGACCTTGATAAATAGTAAGGGTTTTGGGACAACACACTGCTTCAAGGAGAAGTGTACTGTGATGTGAGAGTCCCAGCTCTTCACAGATGCAAGAGGCCACAGCAGCCTCTCTAAGAGGAATTCCTGGTTTGGGATTGTTTTAATGACCTTGTCCTGTGTGAATCTGGGATACACATGAGTCTGGAAGCCTCTGAATAGCCATGTGCTCTGAAAATGTAACTTCCCAAAACCCTAGAGGCAGGCTCCACAGCAGCTGTTAGGTGTCAGTCCTGGCCTCCCAGCACGTGCTGTACACAGTGTACCTGCCTTGCTTTGAGCGGTTCTTGTAGATTTTCACTAACATCTATTTAGCTTACCCCCAGATACCGTCTTTCTTCTCCTGGTGATCCACCTGGCTTTTAAAATGGCAAATTACCGTGAGCATAAACAAGGGTAGGATGGCAGAGCAAGGCAGCCAGCAGCATGTGGGAAGGGACAAACTTCTGTTAGCACCCCCTAGTAAGAACTACGACTTTCTTCAAACTGTGATGAGGGGACTTCAGCACAAAGAACAACAGTAAATCAAAAATGTAATACGTGAGCACATAGTGTACGTGCCTGAAACCTTCTGTTTGAAGCTGAAATATTTTTTAATGAAAAGGTCCCTTGAATTGGTTTAATAAATAACACTGTTGTAGGTGTAGGGTTGTGCTAGCACTCACGATTCAAAATTCCCCTCTGAATGTACAATCTGAGTCAACGAATCACTCAAGCAAACAGAAGCCAGTTGAACCACTTGTGCTCCAAGCAATGCCTGTGTCCAAGTGCTGTGCCAGAGCCTCATCCTGTCACTCCAAGGGAAATGCACTGCAGTGAAAAGAAACCCAGTTCTCTATAATGCCATCTTCAAGCTTTAAGTCTGTAAACTTTCACAAATGCACTTAGCTAAAAGCTTTTACACAGACTGAAAAAGTCTGATTACCATGTGCGTAGAACTATGGAATTGTTTTGGAGTTTTGGGTGATTTGCAGCCATGAGTGCTGAAAAGGTGATCCATGTCAGTTTTAAGACATGGCATACTACAGTCTTCTAGCTTTAAAAACAGAAATGGGGAGCTGAAATACGTGTAGCAGTATCAACAAAGAACTAGCCTTGTTGTGCTTATGTTTGTCTTTCCCTCTGTCCTTCCCAGGTTGTACAAGACTGGAAGTTTGTAGCTCAAGTCCTGGACCGGATTTTCCTGTGGTTATTCCTGGTGGTGTCAGTGACGGGTTCAGTTCTCATCTTCACCCCTGCGTTACGGATATGGTTGAACAATTCTTTGTAGAAAATACTCCCACAGTAGCACACAATAAGTACAAAGCCAAGGGATGGTGGTGCCTTCGAGTTTAGTCTGTGTTGTACAGGAGGGGATGCAACAGCAAGAATGAGGGAAGGTGATGTTTGACTGTGAGCACTGGCTAGTGCTTTCAATCTTCATATGAGTCTACCAGTTACAGACTTTGCTGAAATCAGAGGAGGGTTTGGTGCACAGCCAAGTCCGAAAGCGAACTGGGGTTGCACAACTAGGTTACAATTTTTTTTGTTGGTAGCTTGGTTATATTACAACAAAAGCTAAAATTGGAAATAGTAGTTCTCCCACAGTGATCATACTTGAAAAGCAGATCTGCCAGTTAAAATGCTACATTATAACAGAAGTTACAGTAGGAACACAACTCTGTACTCCATTATCTATGTTTCCAATAGAACCCACAAAGTCTCTATAGGTTACTTTATGCATATGTCAGAACTGATGTAATTGCACAGCACGTGCTTCAGAAAAAGTGAAAATGCTTTTTAGAAGGGATGTTCAAAACCTTGGCTCTCTGGCCTCACCTTGCTGCAGGATCAGCTCCACAGTGTCAGAATGTCCATTCTGTCCAGCCTTTGTGTCATGCATCTCATCTCAGCTGTCAGGAAGCTACCAGGTGTTACCCACTGTTCCCTATTATTTGCAATTTTGCTTGCTGTTCAACCAGAAGGCTGAATGAGTGGGGATTTCCCCCATGTTCCACACTTAAAAATTAGGATTCTTTCACCTGCTGGTTCACAAGACAAGTGGAAGATCACCTGAAGCATATTGCTTGGAGGAATGTGGTTATGCTACTCCATGAGGCAACAGTGATGTTCCTGAACAGTTCAGCTGGGGGGAAGCTGCAGACCTAATTTTTGGCAAATGAAACTTGTGGTTGCTGCAGGAGTGGAGTTTCTCCTGAGTGCTATGGGGTGGGCTGGTTGCCAGGAGGATACATCTTTGGATGTTGGCTTCTTCATGTTTCCCAGGCAATTCAGATTTCTATTCCTTTGATTCATTTATATGGGATCCTCCTGCATGATTAGAAACAGCTCTTAATTGTAAGTGAGATGTGACAGAAAACACACAAGTGAAACTCTTGAGCACACAGGTGAAGCTCTCACCACTTTTGCTAGGGCAGTGTTTTCCCACACGGGGTGCTTTAGAAAATCCCATTCAGAACTTGGAGATGTTTTCAAGGTTAGCAAGGGACTGGAATTCCAATTTTTGACTATCTAAATGTATGTAAAATCTTTAGGTAGCCTTGAAACTGTCTCCCCAGGGATGCAGGCTGGAAAGTGTTAAAAACACAGAGGTATTCCTGTGCTTGGATTTTGCATGCATGTAAATTAACAGAATCCTATCTCATTGTGTCAATGCAGAAAATGCTGTTCACTTGTACAATTATTATTAATAAAGATGTATTTAGTAAATGATTTCTGGGGTGAGAGTGCTTATGCACTGGGCTTTGTTGTTGATTTATTGTCAGCAAGGCTAGATTGTAGTCCATTTAAAAAGCCTGGTCTCAAACCTATTCAGAGGTGTCACATTCTTGTAACGTCCTCATAACATTTTAGTTCTTTATGTGATTGAGCAAGGAGCATTCAGATCTGGTTATTATATGAGGGAACCTAGAACAAACCCATTTAGTTTAGCATATGTAGATAGATGTCTTAACATAAGACACTGGTATAAAATTTATGCACATTGACTTTTCTACCAGCTGCTCCTCTCTCTCTTCTTGCATAAGCTGCATTTGTTCCCCTGGCCAGTACTGTGAAATATCCATAGGAAAAAACCCAGGAAGCTCTTCTTTCCAGTATTTACAGACTCCTGAATTCAAGTAGTGATAGGTATTCTCTCTGAGCACTGCTGCCAGGAGGCTGTCAGCTGTGACAGATGACAACTTCCCCTCCTGCACAAGTTCTTCAGGTGCTTATCTGACAGATGTGTCTGATTCCAGGCTGCTTTTCCCGGCTTCTGCTGGTGAAGGTCAGCATGTTCAGGTAATCGAAGTGGGAGCTGTGTGAACATTGCACATCTATGGCTTCCAGACTCCAGTCCGTTGCATGTGGGACTGCAGTCTCACTACTCACTCCCTTCAGATGACTGTTCTTTAAATCTCTTTGCTGCTGGCCCACAAAAACATTCAGCGTGTTCCACAAGACAAAAACACAGCTAGGAGGACATTCGAGCAGACGGCCCTCCGTCCACGTGCTCTGCCGGTAGATGGCAACATTGCAGGTTACAAATCCTAACAAGAATAACCAGCCAACCCCTCTGCCTTACTATTGTCTCAACAGACGCTTCCTCCATTTCTGGGCGCTGGTTCACCCATCGACGCCTGGGATGGCGCTACCTCTAGGTTTTATAATAAAAAAAATAGTTTTAAAATAACTTTTCTTGCTATTTCGGTTAGAAAGTCCTGCAACAAGAGCTGGGGCAAGCAGAAACGTCATTTTCGTGTGGGTTCTTCCACGTTTGCTCAGAGGGCAGCCCCTGTTACAGCTTTCTCCAAGGTGATACCCCCATCCCCATTCTCTTTAATCAGCCAAGGACTTTCACAAAGCTGACAGGAGAACATTAGACTCCCAGCCCTGAATGTGCCAAACACAGCTGAAAATGGCAGAAGACATAACTGGAAATAGTACACTCAGAAAGAGACAGAACATTACTTTCTTAAGATACCAGGCTGATGAGCACAGAGAGACGAGTAGTTCTGTAAATGACAAAGACAGGGAGCTGGTGCTGGGGGCATAAAGGCTTCCTAACTGGAGATGAGGAGCTGTGCAACAGTGAATGCTTTGACAAAAAGTCAGGGATTTTGCTGAAGTCAGATCATTGACTCTGGGGTAGTAGCTGTCATGCTTAAGGTGCCTGTGCAATACACCTTCCACCATAATATTCTGATTGTTTGGATGGTCACAGAATGCAACAGTGAATGCTGGCAGTCAGATGTCTTCTCCTAGAAAATGTCTTTTCATAGGAATGAAGCTTTCAGGCTCAGATTGCAGCTCTCCTCTTCAAATTTCCTTTCTTTTCCCTCGTGTCCCTTCTGATTAAAAAGCCTGCAAAGTAAATGTCATCTAGTAGCATCTATAAATGTGTTAATAGATGGGAGTCCCAAAAAGACAGACAGTTTAAGAAAACAAACACACAAATTCTTCAAGAAGGTATATCTCAGGAGTGATATTTAATCGACAGGCTGACAAAATAAGCCATGCTTGTTCATACATCTGTTTGTCAGTCACTACATAATTATGCAACATTCAGGAGGATTACGGGAAAGTATAGTTTTCTTCTAGACAGTCATGACTGGCTGGATTAAGACAGTTATATTCTTGTCATTCCACCTTTATCTCTAACATATACATATATTCAATCCTATTCTCTTTATTATGGAGTGTCACAAAAGAGTAAAAGGACAGTCAGAGACTTGAGAAACAGGGATTCATACTTTCCAGGTATTGGTGATGTTCAAAGCAGTGACTGATACACGGCAGACACTGAAAACACTGCACTGACACTGTACAGTTAAATTTAGGGGCTCCTGTAAGAAAGAAGAGCTTTGTACCCTGAAGCTACTGGGTTTAATTGGATTGCTGCCCTTTAAAGAAGAGTCCTTTGGCACAAACCCAGCAGGAATATAAACGGACAAGGGACCCAAGGGTGAACCATCCATATATTATAGAAACCACGTCAGGGTCACATCTGCAAAATGTTTCAGGATTAGGCACACTAGGATTGGGAAGCTGGTTACAAAGCAGCAGCCTCAGCCCCAAAGGATGTGCCCCTGCAGTTCCAGGTCTGCACACACAGCACTGACCCGTGAGGAACCAGCAAACAGAACATTGCTGCACAGCTGTTCAAACCAAGGTGCTCAGCTTTGCACAGGATTCATGATACCCAGCCTTCTTCTGCTGAGATGTGTGTAATCTGAGTTGGTCTGCTGTCTTAAACACAGGAAAACTCAGATTAATCTGATTCTGTCAAGCCAGTTCTGTCTGTGACGTGTGACGAGAATGAACCCTTGAACGCTGGGCTTATGTCTGAGCCTAAGCAAGCAAGAGTTTTCAGAGGGGAAGCTCCTGTGGAACTAGGACCACTGTTAATCTGATGAGAGAGATGTGGCTTGGAAATCCTTCTGAAGCTCATCAGGGTCTTGGTATTCAGTATCAGGAAGCAGAGGGGACTTTTGATCACATGCAAAGCTAAGTGGCAGATGAACAAGCTATTCAAGATTTTGAAATCACGTAGTTTTCAAATGTGTATCCCTTACATGGTTATCACATTCTAATATGAAGTCATTTTTGTCTTCCAATATGATTAAGTGCTTAAGACCTGTCTGATTTCAAACACAAATATAAACATGTGCTTTATTGATCTGGGGCCCTCTGCAGCTGGGTGCTGAGGAGGTGATGAGCAGCTGAGTTATGTAAAGGAGATAAAAACAAGGTAAATTTACAAACCAAAAATGAAACAAAACCCAAAGCGGGTAAAAAGCAGTGGATCAAGTCATGTGTCTGCTATCAGTGGCTGGATAAAGAGTCCTGCGGTCCCAAACACACAAAGGATTATAAATACCCACAGAAACACTCTGTCTATCACCATAGCTACGTATTTCCAGTCATCTTCCACCTGCAAGAGAATAAAGAAAGAAAAGGATAAACTCTGCATAATGTTACATGCACTTGCTAGTTGAGAGCATGCAGCAGAAATGCCCCTTCTGCTTTGGAATGTGAGGGAGAACACACATGCAAGTCAGGAATGTTGCTTGTCATGCTTATAATTGCTGTAGTTTTCAATCCTCTTCTGAAGGGGCTGATTTTCTAAAAGTGTTTTTTGCCACTTTTGACTGAGAACATACAACACTGTCCTAGTCTGCTGAATTCTTCTAAATATTCAGATCTGTTGGCAATCTATGGCTGTGATGCTGACACTAGCAAATAGGTCCTGTTCCTGTGGTGGGTGCAGAGTGGGGTGATGTAACAGCAGGCACAGCCACCACAGCTGCACATCACAAGACTCCATCAAGGGATTTATCCCGACAGCCCGCACAAGAGAGTTTGCTATTCTGGTCTGATTTGCTTAACTGTCTCTCCAATCAAGCCCTGCTGATTTCAGAAAACTGGACAACTGGACACGTGGACTACAGCAAGTCCAACAGAGCAAACTGCAGTGTCTTGTCCCAAGCAAGACAGAGAGGAATGTGTTTGCCTGAGAGACAGACCTTACAACCACATTCAGTGAACTTGCTGTCCTTTAAACTGTACTTTTTAACTCGTCCTACATACAAGAACCGCTGCATCAGAAGAACAGTCACTCATATAAACAAGTGGCTGGTTAAGAGCTCTCTGCTGAGGGATCTTTCACTTGCTTTCCCAGTTTCATTATGTTCTCCCCCAAGATGCTGCTGCTGTACTTCACTTGGAAAAAATACAGCAAGAACTCCAGCTGCTGTAAACATTGCCAAAATTTTTAAAGGACTTTTATTTATACACGATAACACTAATATTGGTTTGTATGTCTGGCTGAAGCAGAAGCATCCTCCAGAATAATTTTCTCCATGTTTGCCTGAGAAAAAAAAAAAAATCCTTTTCCTTTTCCCCCTAAAAGGAAGGATTTGGTAGATGAAAAATCCTGCTTCCCACCCCTAGTATGTTTTAAAAGGTAAGATACAGGGCTATTGATGCACCCACTAGACTAAGAACAGAATTTCACTTAGCAGGACAGATTTGCAAAATGCAAATAAACAAAACCGGCAAAGGAGGGCTTTTCATGAGCTGTATAATGAAGACAATGCTGTTCAGGTGACTTCATGCAAAGCCTCTTCTTTTTTTGGAGTGCATCAGAGAAATCAGCTGCTTACAGTACATGGATGTGTTTTATGCACCTGATGTGAGAGTGAAAGCAGGGCTGAAATGTTTGGGTTAAGCAGAACAGTCAGGGCATAGGTACTAAGCAAGGCTCAGCTCAGTTCCCATCCTCCTCTATGTCAATATATTCCTTAAAAAAGGGGGGGAAAAGTAATCCTTTAGTTTCATAGAAGTTGCACGAATTTCAACAAAATATTCTGATACAAAGTATTCATCTCAGCGTTTCCCTTACAAAGTTTTTGTGGTTTTCAGTACAAATACGGCAGTAGTTAGTTTTGAAATTCATTTTGCCATCAAAGAGCATCTAAAAAATTTCAAAAGCAAAAGCAAATACTTCATGAGAGATCAAATATGTTTCATTAGGTTCTAAACTTTTTTAAAGTATCTTGAAGTGTCAGAGCATTCCTGATCCTTGTGAGGTCTGGATGTGGGGGAATGTCAGAAAATCTCTCTTGTAGTTGCTTTTAGTTGTCTGTGATTACACCTGAGGATGAAGCCCAAGAATTCCCTAAATTCCAAAGTGCATCATTTTCTATGACAGTGATTGCAACAAGGATGACAGATTTATAACCTCACACAAGCAACTTCAGTAGTTTAAATGCCAAATTCCACTTTTAAACCCCTCTCAGTCCTTTCTTTTTAGTTGGTCTTTATTCAACTCGTCTGTTTTTATCCAGTTGTCTCCCCTCAAAACTCAACTATTATTTCAATGTATGTTTATCATGGCTGAAAATACTGCATTGCTGAAGCCACAGTTATTCAAATCACTGTAAAAATTGGAACATCTCAGACTGCAGTGAAGTACAGACAACAGCATTCTGAATGGATTATCTTTGCCAGATTTATCACTGACTGAGAGAAGTTCTTCTCCAGATCAACTGCTGCGTTGCTAGACAAGCCCTGTTCTTTAAAAAGCAGTTTCCAAATTTGCTTGTTCCATTACTAACACAGAGAAGCAACCTGCTTTGCAAATAGCAAACTTGGTATTGGGATGTCACTGCTTACCAGGGCTGAGTAGTAGAAGAGGGTTGTTTTTGAGGATCTATGGAAAGAGGGTTGGAAGAGACCTTGGAAAATCCCATCTAGTTTATCCCCTGCTCTATGGCAGGATTGACTCTGTTTGAACCACTGCTGATCAAAGTTCATTCCTTATGGGTGCAGCAGGCTATTGCTCCTCCCCTTTTTCACTGAAGGTTGAATCTTGCATCTATTCTTAAACTGTCTTGCTGTTTAAACTATCCACTAGGGATAGAAGGGGAACAGATGAGAATACTTTTCTTATTCCATTCCCAATGGATCATCTATCTCATCCCTTCCTGTGGGAAACTTGAGCCCATTCACAGATACAAAAATTTTCATTTCTAGACCCAAAAAACCCCACAAGTTCCTCTGGGCTGCCCTTCTAAATCATGTTTTCATTTGCCAGAGTTGTGGTGCCATGCCTCTTTGGATCACAGAAACCCAGAATCAACCCAAGGTTGCAAGAAACCTTCAAGACCATCTTAGTCCAACTGTCAAACCAGTACCACCGTAATTGCCCCAAGCCATGTTCCCAAGCCACATCCAGATGCTTTTGAACACTTTCAGAGACAATGACTTCACCACTCCCCCAGGCAACTTATTTCAATTCCAGTGAAAGTTTTTTTTCTAATATCTAATCTGAACCTCCCCTGGCACACCCTGAGAGGGCCATTTCCTCTCATCCTTTTGCTTGAGAGATGGCTGAAGAGACTGACCCTCACTTTCATACAACCTCCTTTCAGGTAGAGAACAGTGAGGATCCCCCCAAACCTCCTCTTCTCCAGACTAAACAACCCCAGTTCCCTCAGCTGCATGTCATAGGATTTGTGCTCCAGATCCTTCACCACCTTGCTTGCCCTTCTCTGGCTACACTCCAGCACCCTCAATGTCTTTTTTGAAGTGTGGGACCCAAAACTGAACACAATACACAAGGTGTAGCCTCGCCAGTACCGAGTACAGTGGGACAATCGCTACCTTAGTCCTGTTGGCCCCACCATTTCTGATACAGTGGCCTTCTTGGCCACTTGGGCACACAGTTGGCTCACATTTAGTTGGCTGTAGAACCAGCATTCCCTTTTCTGCTGGGCTGCTTTCCAGCCACTCTTCCCCAAGCCTGCAGGGCTGTGTGAGGTGGTTGTGACCCAAGGGCAGGACCCGGCACTTCGACCTATTGAACCTCATGCAGTTGTCCTCGATCCAGCCTGTCCAGATCCCTCTACAGGACCTTCCAACCCTCCAGCAGATCTACACTCCCACCCAACTTGGTGTCACCTGCAAACTGACTGAGGGTGCACTTGATCCCCTCCTCCAGGTCACTGATAAAGACATTAAACAGCACCAAGCCCTGGGGAACAGCACCAATAACCCAGATGGATATAATTCCATTCACCACCACTCTCTGGACCCAGCTATCCAGCCAGCGAAGAGTACATCCATCCAAGCACAAACTGCCAGTTCATCCAGGAGGATGTTGTGGGAGACAGTGTTGAATGCTTTGCTGAAGTCTAGATGGACAACATGCACAGCCTTTTCCTCATTTGCTAAGTGGGTCACTAGAAAGAGATCAGGTTGGTAAAGTATGATCTGCCTTTGTAAATCCATGCTGGCTGGTCTTATGCCCTGTCTCTGCTGCATGTGCAGTGTGATGGCACTCAGGAGGGTCTGCTCCAGGACCTTCCCCAGCACTGATGTCAAACTGACAGGCCTGTAGTTTCCCAGATTGTCCTTCTGAACCTTCCCGTAGAGGGGCATCACACCGATTTCCATTTGACTGGGGATTCTCTGGTTGACCAGAACTGCTGGTAAATAATGGAAAGTGGCTCAGCAAGCTCTTTTGCCAGGTCCCTCGTTACTCTCAGGTGCTGCCCATCTGGGCTCACCCACAGACCTGCAGGTGTCTAACTGGCATAGCAGGTCACCAACAATTTCCTCCTGGATTATGGGGGCTTCACTCAGCTCCCCATCACTAACTCCCAGCTCTGTAAGCTTAGCATCCTGTGGACAATTGATTTAGGTATTAAAGACTGAGGCAAAGAAGGCATTAAGTACCTGAGTGTTTTCCTCATTCCCTGACACTGTGCTACCCTCTGCATCCACCAAATGACAGAGATTCTCCTTAGCCCTCCTTTTGGTGTCAGTGTATTTATAGAAACTTTTTTTGTTGTTTTTAACCACAGTGGCCAAATTAAGTTTCAGTTTGGCTTCAGCCCTTCTAATTTTCTCCCTACATAACCTCACAGCATCCTTGTAATCACTCCAAGTTACCTGCCCCTCCTTTCAGAGGTGAAACATTCTCTTTTTTTCCCTGAGTTCCAGTCTAAGTTCTCCATTTAGCCAGGATAGCCTTCCTCCCCAGCAGCTTGTCTTACTGTTCCTGCACCTTTCAGATTTCCTTCTTAAAGCATGTCCAGCTTTCCTGGACTCCTTAGACCTTCAGGTCTGACTCCCAAGGGATTCTGCCAATCAATTTCCTAAACAGGTCAAAGTCTGCCCACTAGGAGTCCCAGGTGGCAGTTCTGCTTGCACTCCTCCTAAATTCATCCAAAACTGAAATCTATCATTCCACAGTCACTGTGCCCAAGAAGGTCTCTGACTACCACATCCCCCACCAGTCCTCTGTTTGCAAACAGTGAGTCCAGTGGGGCACCTCCCCTGCTGGCTGTGTCAAGAAGTTATCTTCCACACACTACAGGAGCCTCCTGGACTGATTCTCCTCTGCTGTGTTGTACTTCCAGCAGACATCTGGCAACTTAGAGTTCCCCATGAGCACAAGGATTAGTGGCTGTGATGCTTCTTCCAGCCTCTTGTAGAATGCATCATCTGCCTGTTCATCCTGGCTAGGTGGTATGCAACAGATTTCTACCAGGACATCTACCCTGCTGACCTTCCCCCCTGCTCTTTATCCCCAGGCACTCAACCTCGTCATCACCATTGATTTCACAACACTCCAAGCAATTCCCAGCGGGAGGGTTACCTCCCTTACCTCTTTGGTTTCATTTTGAGACCTCACGTTTTCTGCGATGAACTGGACGTTGCTGAGGAAATCCTTCACCTCTGGGGAGTACTCCACCTGCTCTTCCATCCATTTCTGATGGCTCAGTCCTCTCTTGGTGGTAGCGAGTTCAGCGGCCTTGTCACAGTGACTGCATCGCTGCTCCTTCTGAAATTTGGTATCTTTGTGTTTGCTGTGCTTTGGCTTGCCTGACTTACTGTCTGATGCTTTCTTGGGTTTTTTAGAGTCATTTTTTTTCTGCTGTTCCAGTGGCCTCTGCATCAACAGGACTTTGGGGAGCAGCTTAAGGAAGACAGTTTTTACCCATTTGGGCATTGTGTGTGTGGTTGGAGTCCTGTAATGTATATTCAGGACAAACACTGTGATGACAATTGACAGAGTCACAAATATCATAGTGAACAGTAAATATTCACCTACTAGGGGAATTACTAAAGAGGTGGATGGGATTGTTTCTGTGATCACCAGTAAAAATACAGTCAAAGAAAGGAGCACAGAGATGCAAAGGTTCACTTTCTCACCACAGTCAGATGGCAGATAGAAAACTAGCACAGTCAGGAATGAGATGAAAAGACAAGGGATGATCAGATTTATGGTGTAAAACATTGGCAACCTTCGAATATAAAAGGAATATGTTATGTCTGTGTAGATCTCTTCACAGCAGTTGTATTTGATATCATGTTTGTAGCCAGAAGCATCAACTATTTCCCACTCACTATTTTCCCAAAAGTCATTCATGTCTACTTTGGATCCAATGATCAGAAGATCGATTTTGGCTTTGTCATAGGTCCATGAGCCAAATTTGAGTGAACAGTTCTGATGATCAAACGGGAAAAAAGTGATATCCATAGGACAGGAGCTTTTAAAAATAGCTGGTGGGGTCCAGGTGATCATTCCATCATATCGAAGGAGGGCTTTGGTCTTTCCTTCAACTTGAAAATCTCCCACGGCACTAGAAAGACAAATGAGGCAAAGAAAATTAACACGAAAGTGAAAGGTCTTTCATGGAGGCTCAAAGAGGATACTTTTGAGGGAAAGGGTAAAATGAATCAATAAAATGGGTAAAATGAATCATCATACTTGTTATACAAGACAATATCTGGTTTCCAAATTTTATCTGCTGCTACACGAATAAATTCAATGCCATCATATTGTTTGGGATCCCATCGCAATTTGTAGTCATTCCAAATCTGAAATAAGAGTGGATAAAGATTTTAAACCCTTGAATTATCAACAAATATTTTGCATTGCTGCCTAGTGCACTATGGTAGGGCCATGCTCCATTGTGTCTCAGCCTATCATAAGTACAGTATCTTTTGCAGAAAACTTTGTGTGGATCACAATCAGTGCCTGGAGAAAACTGGTGCAAGTTGACTGTGTTTTCTTAGTAGTTTAGGTCCCTTAAGGATTTTAACTATGCAAATATGAAAAAAAAACCAGGAAAAATGGTGGTATGTTCCTTTTGCTAATAGATGTTTTGGTGGAGATTACCTAGGAATACAGAGATGCACATTTAATCACTCTTTAATGGGCACATCCAGCTAGTTTTACAAGGGGAAAAGAAAACAAACAAACAAACAAAAAACCAAAACAAAAACCACAAACAAACAAACAAACTCACAAAAAAAACAAACACCAAAAACAATGCAATGATCACAAAGCTGGAGGAGAATATACTGCACAGAAAAGGAGACAAGAAAGAAGAAATTACATTTTGAGTTATGGCTTTGGTTAATGGAGCTTCTCCTTACTCATCCTTTAAAATCTTTGTTACAAAACAAGAACATATTCTGTAGTTGTAACTCACAAGGTAACCTATTTGATCATATGAATGCGAAACACATGAGAAATGCAACAAAGTCACTTACATGTCTAAGCCACAAATTTGTTTCCATAATCTGATTGACTTCATCCTAGAAAGAAACACAGTCCAAAAATGGAAAATAGAATTCCATATTTACTGAAACCAGATTTTTTTTCTGGATACCTTTCAGGGGCTCATATATTGTGCACAGTCATGTGCAGCTCTACTGTAAAATTTTTAAAGCTCTGTTGAAAAATCACACTCCGTAAATATTGAGTTGCACCTTTTTGCCAGTGGCTGAGAACCTGAAGAGCACAAAACCTACAATTCCTCTGGAAACAGCACCAGAAGAAGTATGTTGGTGGCTGTGCACTTTGTTGGTTTCAGTGTTTAAAAAGCTTTGATAACACTGTACAGAGCTCGTGAAGATTCAAGAAAATGGCAACTGAATCACAGTGTTCTTGAATTCCTATACAAACCTCTAGATCAGATGCACTCAAAAGGCACAAAACTAGGTCACTCTATATAGAGATTTTCTTTTTTACTGTCAATTATTGCTATTGCCAATCTGTGAAGGATCAGGAAAGTGCTCCAAGAAACACAAATATAAAGTTTTGGATGCTGTTCTAATGAGCCTTCAGCCTAAAAGTATTCAGAAATACACATACTACATATGTGTATGAATGCAGGTTGACATTCACAAAGAAAATATCTGCAAAAATGTTGGTTTGGGTAGTTTTTAGTTTTTAAGCACGTGAACTCAAAAAAATTAAGATATTTACCATACAAAAGTGAAAAATATTGTAGATTCAACATTTCATGCCAAAGTAAATACTAACATGGTTGTACATAAAGTTTAAGCACAACAATAATTTTGAAAAACTAGTAGGGCTCCTGTCTGTGGGTTAAACTATCTAAATTCTCATAAAAATCATGACTCTCTCCTGAAAAAAGTCCAGCTGACTTATTTATAATGTCCATTTCTTTCTTCAAAGACAGCACCAGGAGCCAGGGGCTGCAATGTGAGGCAGAATTGTGGAAACCTGCCAAGCTACCTGTAACTATGAAACAAAGTACTTCCACAGAGGAACTCCAAGAGGTGACAGCCTTCACCACGAGGACTTAGAATGCCTGCATTCATCCTCTCAGATAAGTTCTCTCCCCTGCTCTTGCTGAATGTTGCTCCTTTCCTGTCATTTCATTATGGACTCAACCAGGTGCTTCAGAATCAAAACTCTCCCTTTGTTCTGCAGATAATTTGCCTCACAGAGAGACTTCAGCAAGGGTTGAAGCCGGGCTTTGCCCCTTCCACAGACTCCCTGTCCTGCCCAGAGGCTTTGCCACCCCAGACACACTCACCCTTGCGTATGGTGCATCCCAAAACGCACAACACTCCTCTCCCCACCACTCTGCGGGCTGCACTTCTCTTACGTCATGTTGAAACAAACAGACTGAAGAAAAGGCATGCAAAAAAGATCTTACCCCTCAGGACCACTGAGAAATGACGGTAGACCCACAGGAGAACTGCACACACATGCTTCACACAACCTGGACGCACCAGGTGTCCCTGAAAGTGGTCTATCCCTGTGGAGGGTGGGCTTGAACATTCAGCACTGCCGCTCTGGGCTCTGGAAGCTGCTGCCTGGGGAGAAGGGGTTTGATGCCACAGAGCAGGCAAATGAATCTGCTTCACTCAAACCACCTGTTTGAGCAACAGGAGCAACTCAGCTAACTGAGAGAACAGCAAAGGTCTCAGCACATGCACTTAGGCCCACATGAAATGCCAGTTAGGGTTGTGTGCAGCCACCACAATTGCATCTCCTGCATCAGCGATTTGTGTGTGTTTACAACCATTCCCAAATCTCAGCAAGTATTCCGTAGTGAGTCTTACCACGTTTGTAAGCTGGGTAATGGCCAGCTCAAAATACACTCTGACTGGATCGGACACATTTTCCACTGGCCTGATGAACTGGTTGTACTGGGAGAAGAGGTGGTGAAATAACCGTTCCTCTGATTCGCAGGCTGTGGTACCTGTGTTAGCAAACACAAAGAATAGATATACCAGAGGTAAGAAAAAGGGAAAGAAGGTGCTGGATAATGTACTATTATCTAAATCTGTGCTGTATTTCTGGATCCTGTGCTTGTGACCACGTATCAAGTCACCTCCACTTGGCTCGCCCTGGTATCAGACCAAAGTAGAATGAAGTGTGAAGTAGAAAAAACAGGAATGTGGTTGATTTAACCTTCGGGAGTCTTTACATAAAACAGAGTTCATGAAAAACATAGCTACTTACTCAGAAATAAAAAGCTTGAGGCCTCAACTACTCTATCCAAATGCGAGGGGTTCTGTTTAGGTGATTGTAATGATGCCTCCTAATCTTAAACACTATGACTACATTTCATCCTCATGTTTCCTCTTTCAACTCTCTAGATAGCCCAATTTTTGTTCTGAAGGAAGTTCATTTATTGAGTTCTATAAACAAACAAACAAAAAAATGGAAATACTAAAATTACCTATAGAATACCATGATTTTTTGTAATACAGAGCCATTCTTTGGGAACAAGCAGATCATAGCTGTAATCCCCAGTCAATAAAGAATAGACCAGGTGGCTTAGCAGGAACAAGGTGTGTGTCAGGCACTAAGCTGACTCACTTCAGAGTTAAAAAGAATGTTCTTAACTTGTTACATGCAGTTCAGACCTGAAACACTTATTTTCACAGTTCTAGAGGCTGCAGTCTGTTTTTTTAAAAAGGAAAATATTCAATCGTGCTAGCTCTGGCAACATCACCTCAGAAGAATAATTTCCTTGAATAACTTTGCTGTTGCAATGCACTACTATAATTCAGCACTTACACTCAAAGTGCTTTATGAAGTCAAGATTTAGAACTTCCCTATTATACTGTGCACAGCTTTGTTATCGAAACTCTTTGATGATCCCACAGGTGTTACTGATACAACTGAGGAAAAACCAGTTTTTCAGAATCACATTCATAAATTTTTTGCATTAGTTCCAGGCTGCAACAGAATGCATCAGGAAAGCAGTCATGATAAGGCAATCATGACTGCAAATATTAAACATGGAATGTGTTTGTGTCAGGCAGCATGGTCTCTGGCACACCATAGAACATAAATTTGAAATTTAAGTATCTTTCAGTAAACATAAGGGCCCTTGGATGCAGAGATGTCCTACAGGATCCTACAGGGGAACACTTAGTCTCAGCATACTGCACTGCTTTCATGCTTAGGATGCCTTTCACCTGTTTGTTTGTTGGTTTTTTTTAAAGTCATTTTGCATCTAAAGTGACACAAAGCATCCTCATATTGCAGGAGATTATCATAATTACAAGCTGAAATGCTGGTTACTGGTTACTTACACATACGGAAAAAAATTCTAGTAAAAATTCCATAACTTAACGTTTCATTTCATCCTTTTAGCATCATGAATAGATACATGAATGTCTTTAAAGTTTGGGTGTTTGCACATCACGTGTTGTGCCATTCATAAAGTAAATCAAAATTTCCTTTTCAGATTTCACCATCACCCCTCACTGCACTGTGACTAGAAGAACACTACTGTGGGAACATGAGTTTCTTAGCAAAGTTTCACAGCTAAAGCCAATGAGTTTAAAATTATGTTTCGTCTGAAATTTTCCTACTGGCTTCTTAACAGAAGCATGCTTTAAAATAAAATAAAATAAAAACCCAAAACCAGACGAGTATTTAGGACTTCCATTTTCAAACTTCAGTTACAGATTCTCATCCCACTGGTGCTGCTTTAAGACAACACCTTATACCTTGCTAACACAAGCACTGTATGTCATGCACATCTTGGTCATCAGCAGAAGTGCCACTTTCAAAAAAGATGTAGTGCCTTAAAAGCAAAAATCCTGCTAAACCTCAGTGAGACTTGTGCATGGAAATGACTCCAGCATATTTAAACATAGATTACAAACAATGGTGAACAACTACAGATCGAGTTCTCACTTTTGAAGGTGTGAGTACTGAATGTGAACATCTTTAGACTGCATTATTTAAGCACTTGCTAATTCAAGCACCAAATGAAATCACTAGAATGCTATTCTGTTTTC
Source organism: Empidonax traillii (assembly GCF_003031625.1). NCBI lineage: Eukaryota > Metazoa > Chordata > Aves > Passeriformes > Tyrannidae > Empidonax > Empidonax traillii. The sequence continues at coordinate 3,558,242 of NW_020955195.1, forward strand.
ATTGTTTGCTAGAAACCTTTCTTCAGTTAGTTATCAAACAAAAATGAAGAGTTTTATGTGAGAAAACAAGTATTGCTTTAGCTCTCTTAAAATGCTGTAGAAATGTTAAAAGATTTCAGGTCACAAATATCCAGTAGAGGCTTTACACTGAATTCGTTCAGGAAAACAGAAGCAGAGACAATGACTAGGAAATATTTTAGACACTAGTATCAAAGAGAGCCTACCTTTAGTCAAGGATGTGAACACGAATGCCCACACACAGAAAGTGGGGTAGCACGAACATAGCCACCTCTCAGGATGCATTGCCAGCAGCAGAACAGAGCTTCCTCTCGAGAACAGAGGTCTGGGGAAAGACACAGAAGGCAAGAAGACATGCAACCCCCCCCGGACGGTACGTAGGTGGTAGAAAGATGGATTTCAGGTCTGCATCTGCAGCAAACTCTGCAGCCTGCTGAGCAGAGCAAAGCCCTGCAGAGTTGCTTTCACTGCCACTCTGCAAGGAGAGCTTGTGCTGTGCAGAGAGAAGGGAGCCGGGCAGCGTCCTGTCAGGTGACTTCACGCTTTCAGTCACCCGCACCCTCGCCTCTGGGGGAATGTTTAAGAGTGCAGAAGAGAGGGGGAAGGCAAGACTCAGGACGGCCGTCGTGGAGCAGGGGAAGCAATTCACCCAGCCCTTCACCCACTCGTTAAAGAATTCTCATTGTACTAAAGCAGCTGTTTTAGCTATCGCCTGGTGCTCACCTGAGTGAGCCTGTCAGGGTTTGCAGAAATGAAACAACTTCAGTTTCTTTGCTGAGGACTAATTCTGTAGATGATGGAAATGGATGCTGTATGGTTTTAACACCAGAAACCATCTGAGCCTTGAAATAAACACAGTATCAAGTGACAGAATTGCTTGACAGTACTCGGAGTGAATAAACCTAAGGCAAGTAGATTCATTATTGCCATCTGACAGGAACAACTGAGAATGCTAAGTTCTTTCCTGACAGACAAGTCAGCTCTCAAAATCAATTTTTCTACCTTGTGTTTTTTTTTTGTGTGTGTGTATGTGTGTGTACAGTCATTCCTGTGCCAGTATCCTGGTGGTGTGGACATGGAGGAGTAAAATAAAAAAAACCCCCACCATCAGGGGCTGTTACAGGCCAAGTTCGCTGCATCAGTGTTACTCTAAATCACAAAATTTAAAAAGAAACTGTAGAGTTTAATTCATGCTCACTCCTCAGGCTTTCAGTACACATGTCTTTGCAGCAGGAATGCCCAAAAAGACTCTGTAGGCAAAGAGTGTGAGAAACTGAGGGTCCAGTTTAACTGCAGGGGGGTGGAAGGCACCACAGGTTATTTGGTGACACCCAGCCTCCCAGAAGGCAGCTTGTACAGGGAAGCTCCTTTATGTATGTTCAATCCAGCATGAACAAGTCTGAGTGACTGGATGAATGATTTGATCAAAACAGAAATGCTGCTGATTTCCCGGCAGTTACGTTGTTGTGTAAGCAGAGAGAGAAGAAAAAAAAAGCTAAAAAGTGTAAAAAAAAAAGACATGCCCTTCACACTGCATAACAGAGAAGCAGTGCTGCAGCTCAGAATAAGAAAGTAATTTATCTTTTATACAAGTTGTCGAAATATGGGTATAAGGCCTTTCTGGAAGAAAGAAACTTAAGAATCAGTTGACTGCATAGAGGAGATACCTGAAGTAGACAAAGCTGCCCATGGCAAGTTTGGAGGGATGAAAAGAAAATCATGAAGGATTACCAGCGGAAGCCTTATTCCACTGTAGCCAGGGAGCCTTGAGCAGAGAGACAAGAAAACAAAAGAATTGAACCATATGAGTATTTGGGAGGCTGGGAGCCATTCTGCCCTCAAAAGCAGCAGCAAACCATAGTTGCAAGAAGAGACCATAAGGCATGTTTGTGAAGCATCTTTAAGCTGAAATTAGATATAAATTCTCCTTACAAATGCTTTTAAGATGAAAATGTAGGTTTCAGTACAGTGATTTTTCTTGTAAATTTCCATTTTGCTATTATTTTCCGGGGGGGAGGGGGGTTGGGGGAAGTAAAACCCATAAAAAACCTTTTGCTTTGTGCCCAGCTTCCCAAAGCTGTGATGTTTATTGCAATGGTGCTGACAGCCCAGACCCATAAGCCTGCAGTTTCCTCACCTCACCTAGCAAGGTTCATACATTCTCCCTGAATTAATGTGCCCACGGTGAGCTGTGGATGACAGAATTACGCAGCCATGAGGCATCACAGGATGTCTGTGGCTTGCTGCAGTCATGGCACATGCATCCCTGTTAAAGTCCAGTGCTTCTAGAAAGGTGACACATGGTACAATTCGAAAACAAATGGATCCCAACTCAAAATACTTTGACTTTTCAAAGCTTTTTTTTTTTTTTTTTCCTACCAGAAAGGGAAGAACCCAGGGAGCTGGGTGTAACATACCTGCATGTATGTATCTGGGTTAAACAGAAAGGTCTTCAGGGGTGAGGGTAATGAGTGCGTTTTGTCTCCTGAGAGCAGTGGCAGGCCAGCTGGAAGGGTGATCCTTGCTGCCACACTCGAGGTGAAGAGCTGTTTTTGCCATGGGGAGGAAGGGGCCAGGGGAAGCAGGTTCAGTCAGGAGGCAATCCCAGTTCTTCAGTAAGCAGATGGAAGGAGGGACTGTGCTGGTAGGATCCTGCTGGAGTAGGTGCTGCCTTTGGGAAAGGCTGAAGAGAAAGGCAAAGTTCAAGCTGAGGCATGGCAAGTGGCTGATGAGGCATCCAGATGGAGAACACAGAGAGACCAGTGGAGGTACTGGCTCAGCACAAAAATGCCAGCTGGGAGCAAAAAGTTTGTGAATCTTTGCTGACTGGGGAGGTACCTAATTTAATCTAACATGCACTGGCCAAAAGAGGTGTTAAAATGCCAGTCTCAAACATAAGGTACATATTGACAGGCTTTCACTCTTCCCGTGACCTCCAAGTGTGGAAGAAGAGGCTGATTTAGTCCTTCACATGTCCTTTTACTCTCCAAGAATATACAGACTCAGAAAAAAAAGTATCTGGTCCCTTTTCTTCAGGTGAGGTCATTCAGGAAAAAGAGGGCAAGTAGCTTTCAGGGATGCACAAAATCTGCCCATTACGAAGGTTTCTAGCGCACAGATGCACCTCACCACTGGAGCTTGATGTGGTAAAAGCTGCATGGTAATGGCTGCGAAAAAAACTACAAGATCAGGACCCATCTGGAGGGTTGCCTGTGTGCCCTAGAACTCTGGCTGAAGGCATCTGTCCCACTGCTATTTGCAAGCCTAATGCCAGATCCTAATTTTGGAGCCAGGTCTGAATGGTTGATTTTCCCCTCTAGAGCCACGGATTTCACTGCTGAGAGCTATGTCTGAATTGCTTGTAGGCTTTGACAATGCAGTGTGTCCACCTGCAGTGGGACTGTGACAAACACCTTTCCCACTGCGAGACGCTCATGGGAAGCATCTTGCTTCCAAGAAGCCTCTTGCTTCCAGTGTAGGAGTTCACTTCACAACCTGCCAACTCTTTGCTAACTACCACTAGGCAAGTGAGTTTGCGCTTAGAGGAACCAGTTATCCTTTCCATTGCTGGTCTAGAAGCACCGTAGAGGCATGAGCCGCTTCTTACTGTCTCCTGCTTGGGGCTACCCATACGTTTGTTCACTGTGCCTGCCCTGAAACAGATGGATGGGACCTCAGCAGCATTGAATTTTATGTCTACTCTGCTACTTGCTGCTTTTGCAAGCAGATAGTTACTAGGGAAGCAACCAGAGCTAGAGCTCGCTCCTATCTGTGTATTCACACGCACAGTGCTTCCATGGGCATGGGACACCCACTGCTGATAAAAATTATGCCAGTGGAAGGAAATCCTCTGTAATGGAATCGTGAAAGCTCAGTCAAATCCCACTGCCTTACTGACAGTTCTGTGGTCAGCCTCAAACAGGTTGCACATTAGCCAAGTTAAGGTAAGGAGGGAACTTGGTAAAGCTCACAGGGGGAACAATTCCGAGAATCAGACATGCTTTAACTGAGCAGGTAGTTAAAGGATAAAATCTAAATGCTGGGATATGAAGCTGCTTTGCAGGTTCTGAGTGAGGAAGGAATAATTTTGCTTGCAAAGTTTGTTTCGAATAGCGCTTTTTCTGCACCTGTGCTGCACAGACAATTCATCAGCTTTTGAGCACTGATATTTTACCTTAAATATCTTAATATCTCAATATCATAATATCTTAAATATGTTCTGATTCATGGCATTTGAACACTGTCATGTTCCAGGTCTTTCAAGAAGGCTGACTGTAGAAATAAGGCAGGTTTTTCAACCATTCAGGGTTTTGGAGCCATCAGGCAGGGAGGCAGAGGCCACCTTTGTGACAGCTCTCTGGGAGAAGTGTTCTATCTCAGCAAGCACTGGGCTCAAAGGAGGAACCACCAAGAAACATCTTTCACAGAAGTAGTCAGGCAAAATGGTCACAAAGATTTATATCTCCTGGACGCAAAACCAAAATCAATTAATTGTGTTGTTAGAGTTATCTTTCACTAACGAATGTTCACCTATTACTAAGGCAGACCAAGTAATTTCTTCCTGTGTTCTGCCCTGTGACATCATCTAGGTGCTTTCTCACCTTTTTTTCTTGGTTACTCCTGCTCTGTTTCTGAACTGCATTTGCCCAACCCCATTCCCTCTCCCCCAGTTCAGTAAACAAATGCTTGTCTGGTGGGCTCTAGGTCTGTCTCCACATCTCGTCTTCCCTGCCCAGTGTAATTTCCTACAGCTGCACAGAACCAATACTGACAGCAGGATTTCTCCATTCCTTTTTTTAATCTTCTTCTGTGGAGTTAGTGCCATAAGGAATTGAAGACGCACAGCTCCTCCCAGGGCACTGAAAAACTAAGTACTGTATCACTGTTTCCTCTGACCTTTCAGTGCTGTACCTGCTTCATCTGTGACAATTACAGTCCCATCAGGGTAGGAGGTTGCTGTTAATCTATGTCAGCCCTGTGTGCTGTTTGGATCCCCTGTTTCGTATGATTCCTTGACACCATTACAATAAACCAGGCTAATAAAGCATTTATCAGAAGAATATTAGGTATCCAGTTTTCACTCCCTTGCTGGAAGTCATTCAGCTGCCACAGAAGCACTTTCAGGTCACTACCCATTGCTGAAGTGTCAGTACAGTCTAGCTTGCCAAGTGTGACACCCTGAGCAGCACATTCACACTCCCTGCAGCAAAGCCTGGCTCTCACCCATGTGTAAGCCCTGGTCTTTGGCCTCTCTCCTCCTCTGGGACCTCATGTGCCAACAGTGTTTGCTCTCTGATCCACTAGACACTGACCAGCAGCTTCTAGTGTGTAGCAGATATAGAGAGGATGGAACTTCAGTGGCTACTGTGTGCACAGTAATGTGCTCATGTTTGAGGATCTTTTGTATTAAAGCTTTTGTTGTTGTTGTGGTGGTGTTGTTTTTTTTTTTTGTTAGTCACCTTTTAAATGATGGGTGGAAAGAAGTCTCAAAACTCACATTGATTAGGGATCTTCCACAAACTGAGCATGGCATTTCTTCAGTTCGTTGCCTTGCTCTGTAATGAAGTCCTTTCTTACTTTCTCTTTCATCTTAAAGAGCCTGAACCACAATACCACTGTGGTGCTGCCTCTGCTGCCTCAGCTGTGAAGTAGGCACTCAGTAAGTAAATAAAAAATAAGTACCCAGGTAATAATGGGGATGCCTGTTCTCCTGATCCTGCCTGCTAAGCAGCTGTAATAACCAGAGTACAACACAGAAATCCATCTTCTATAAGTTAAAGCATCAGTGATGGCAACACCTCCAAAGCACCTCCCATTGTACCCATAGGGTTGAACATTATCACTTTTTTTTTTTTTTTTTTCACTTCAGTGACCTCCAGTTTGGACTGACTACACTTGCAACCTGGTGGAGATTACACAGGCTGATAAAGCCTGATCCTCTTCAAGGAACTAAACTCCAAACCAATCACCTCTGTTCAGCTTTTTTAGAACTCTTACTAGAAGAAACAAGTCCTAGAAGTAGGTTTTCAACACGTAAAATATATGTTTCCATACTTCCCCGGTGTAGACACCTGTGTTTGCTGAAAATTATTTTGACATTGTAGGGAGGGTGCATTGGTCATTTGTGTACCTTCTTTTGATCTCCTCAGTCCCAATGTGAAAATCACAACAAATTTTGAATCAGTTCCAAAGAGATATAAATGGAGATAGATTAGCAGAAATCTCATTCTTTTTGCACATAGCTGTGCCTAAATAAATAAAGACCACACAACCTAGAGCAGGATCTCTTGGAAGCCGCCTACTTCTATAGTGACATCTGCAGTGCCTCTGGGGATGCTAGTATAGCCAACATTTTATTTCTAAGAAATTTAGCATTTCATAAGTAGGGGGAAAAAAATGAATCAAGCAGAAGTGTAAATGGGAATGCTTAAAGGGATGCTATGACATAATATCCTGAAATCATTGGATTCAGTGACTGTAGGAGGGTCTCCTAATATCCTTTTCCTGTAGTGATGATAATGGTTTTAGTAGCAATATTGTTAAAGAATATACAACAGTAGTGAGTGTGATGAGTGGAAAAGGGAGGTACAAAAGGTATCAGACTGAACAAGAGAGTGATGTGATATGACTGCAGCAAAGAGTTCCAGACTGAAGGTATGGAATTGCCTAGCCTAAAAGGGATGAAGGAGTGAAGATGCAAATGCCCAGTTTTATCCCTTAAAAGTTCATGAAATTGTAGACCACTGGAAGGAGGAAGTAACTTAAGCACCATAGGAACAGAGCCACACAGAAAATGCACAACAAATGGTGCTCTTGTTGACCCAACAATTCAAAATTACAGTCATGCACTGGCTGAATAACTTCTCTGAGGCTGCATTCTAGTGGACTGAGCTTTCGACCTTAATAATATTTTAGCAAATTCACGAGTGTGTTCCAAAGCAATAATAAAATCCACAGGGAACTCTGTAGTTGGGGAATGAAAAAAAAAAAAAAAAAAAAAAGAAAAAAAAAAAAGTCCTCCAACTAATTAGTGCAGGAGTTTTTTTCCTAATTTAATACTTTTATATTAATAGTTATCATAAGTAAAATGGCTGGTCAGTGAGCTGGAGGACTGACGGAACCTTATTTTTTGTGCCTGCCTCTTTTACCTGCAAAATTCCATTACCTCAACACCTGTAACCACTCTTCTTGCTTCCCTTTTAGATCTCCAAGAGTGTAAAACAGCATGGGCAGAAGCTATGTGTATGTAGGTGATAAGTGAACTAATACATGACTGTCTATGTGGTTACTTCCAAATGAGACACGTAGTCTGCCTATTTTTCCTTCAGATGGGGCACAGTGGTAACCTCATTTGGATTGTTCCCTTTATGCAGTTTTTGATTCACAACAAATTTAGAGAAAACTCAGTGTCTTTAAAATTCTTTTTCAACTGACCTTCAGAAGGGTCAGCGAGTGGACAGAAAAATATTCAACAGCAAAAATACTGTTTGAAAGGGAAGCAGGGCTCAAATAAAGAACAGTTTTTCTACTCTTGCTTTAACCATTAGCAAGAGATACATAATATACAGTATATATACAGTACTTCTTCTAATTTTTATCCCAAATTCTGGAGTAGGAAGAACACTAGATTGAAGTTGGAGGACAAATCTTCTTAATATAGGCCTGTCTCCTGGAAGCTCTGGGCCCTCGTCATATCCAAGTGCAGCAAAAATAACAAACATAAACACTGTATCCATTTATGTACTAAATGTCAGATTCTACCTGGGATAGAAACCTCAGAAGTACACCAGCGAGATCTAGACCAGGCAGCTTGACATTCCTCCTGTCACTCACGTTCTATCAGAGGACAGAAACCAAAGATAAGCCAAGTGTGGGGAAACGGAGAAGCTTTTGTCAGGTTGATGCCTTGCTGATGTTGGGCACTATGAAAGTCTAGCTCCCAGCCACCACCCCAGACAATACCAAAAAACGTGATATTTGAGAGGACTTGTAATTTGCTTCTCAGCTTTCTCCTGTAATAAATCCAATCAACGCCCTTCATCACTTTTCCAGGTGACGAAGAAGTTGAAGGACACAGTTTGTCCACATATACCATAAAGAGGTCGTAAGTTTTTGTTTGAAAGTTGTCACCACTTTGGTCCTTACTCCTTATTCTGGAACACTGGAATGATCTACAAATGTTTCTCTTAAAAATCACCTGCGTTGTGACACCCACGACAGCGTCCAACTCCCCAGCATTTCCCAGGGCATTACAACATTTTACGGACTCTACAAGAACATTTGCACATGGTAAAAGGGCTCAGTATGTTTAAAATGTACTCGAAAACTTTGGGAACATGCTATATTCAGTGCAAATGAGTGGAAAATAGCAGAATAGGATGCTGGAAGGTGAAGTAATCCTGTTCCTTTCAGAGTCTGTGAGGTGTTCGTACCTTTAGTGTCCTGAGGCTTTTGAAAAAACTGTCTTGTTTGGGATTATCTGTGCTTAGTTTTGTGAGTAGTTATGATTCCTTGTGATTAGTGGGAATGTCTTTTTTTTTTTCCTTTGCTTAAACTGGCTTATTCCCTTTTTGCTCCTAAAGACCATATCACCACTCTGGAACAAAAACCCAAACCAAACCAAAAACCAACCAAAAACCAAACAAAATCCCAAACCCAACCAAATAAAAATCATCAAAAATCAAACCAAACCAAAAACCAAAACAAATAAAAAATAAACAACAAACAAACAAAACCCTCAAAAACCAACCAACTAACCAAAAAAAAACCCAAACAAAACAAACAAACAAAAAAAAAAAAGAAAAAAAGGGGGGAAAAAAGGAAAAAAAGTAGTAATAAAAGTGTTTCTGTCAGGGAGAATCCAATATTCCAATATTTCCCTCTCCATCTGTTTTCCCAACTCATCACTAAAGCTTTCTGGAGTTCCTTAAAGCCAGCGGGCAGTGAAGATGCAGTCCCATAATGCACAAGCAGCCAAAATTCACTGTCAAAAAAATTCAGTGTCAAAACCAACTACTGTGCAAGAGCCCTGCACAAACACACTGACACAGAGCCAATCTTCAAAGAAGTCAATATCTAAAATGGCACAAAAGCCAGGGCATGAGGGAAAAAAAACCTCAGTGGTCACATGAATATATGGAAAAAGCCAAAGCACTGAGCAATCATTAGAGCCAACAAAAATTGAACACGAAAATGTGGTCTTCAGTGCACTAACCACTAAGAGATACTTCCTGGAAAATCAGGCATATTCACAGTTATAATTTCATCTGAAACTAAGCCCCTATTTCTGTTCTTCATCAGATTTCACTGGAAATTGGTCAGCAGGAGCCCTTCTGACAAAAATTAAAGACACAAAATATTGAGAAATTTTAGAGCAAAACCAGTAACAGAAACAGGCAGGAATTTAGTCAGGCAGACCTCAATAGTCCTATTAAGATTCCATGTGGAACTGAAAAATTGTGTAAATGTTTTTCTTTAGATTCCATGAAAACTGATCAAAGAATGCAGACTTAGAGCAGCACTGATGTCAGATCCTTGAAATGCAATAAAACACATTAAGTGTGCTTGGATTTCCCATCAGCTGAGACCTTTGTCAGAATTCTCCTCAGGGGACAATTTTCTTCTCTGGAAGGAACTGGTGCAAGTCTCTGGAGAATTCTGTCCTCTTTGAAAGAGAAAATCATTATCTCAGTGCTAAAAATCAGTCGGAACTGTGCCACAGAACTTGTACTCATATTGTGCCAATGTGTTTTAGCAGTGCTGTTTCTAATAGCCCAGAGCTATTTACCTCAGCCATTTCCACAGTTTATTAGAAAATCATGCCGATTTTCACATGAAATTTTAATTTCCCTTTAGGTCAACAATGAAAAATGAACAAAGGGAGTATTTGGCCAAACTCCCTGACAGAGCTCCTGGTGAGGGCAAGCATGCTGTGACTGTTGTGGTGTACAGTAGCCTCCAAAGAGCCAAGTGACATCTCCCATGAAATCTCATCATGACACATCTCCTATGTGAAACATTCCAATGGACAGTTGATCTATATGAAGGACAGGGAGAGGACTCTTTTATCCCTAGAAAATGGTGCCATCCTTCTACAAACAGAACCATCCAGACAAAAATCCAGACTTCAGCTAAAAATATTTTTAATCCACTTTATTCATTACTTAATTGCTGGCTCTTGAACAAAGTATGCTAAGAAAGACAGCTCTGGGACCAACACAACTTAAATCCATCACCATCTGCAGAGCATAAAGAACAAAGACACTGCAGTGTAAGTGACCAAAGTTCCAGAGGTCCTGAAATTTAATTTTTTAACCTTTTAAGGCTGGCCTAATCTTGCATCTGAAAGGAGACCACCTCAAGGTTGCCAGAGGAGACTAGCTGCCCATTCCTATTTCAATGGATAATAAATTAAGATCCAAATCTTCTGGTAATTCAAAAAGACCAAAACAAACACCACCTTATCCTCTGCTATGTGAATTGCAATTCTGCTAAGAAAACAGTAACTCTGTGGCTGAAGGCATGACTGGGAGCATTCAGGTTAACAAGAGCTAAGTGGCAAGATCTTGCTTTTGGTGGGTTGGTGGACTTGTCCCTCTCTCCTATGGATACTAGTGAGGGAGGCATGGAGGCCATCAGCAAAGTTGACTGACTCTTCTTTATATAGCAAAGCTTTATTTTTGTTAAATTACAATCTGACAGCTACAGAGTTCTGTACACTTCATTTAATGCATGGCTTTGTGAACCTCATGAGTTCTGACGTTTCTAGGACAGGCTGAGCCATCAATACCTCTTGTGCCTCCGGCCAAAAAGTGTAAGGAGAAAGCCTGATGTCATTATGGTCAGAAAACATCTTTTCTTTTGTGCTCTGTCTGAAAAAGCTTTTGGAAGGAATATCAGCAACCTCATAATGAGCATTGTGACTGAGAGAGGGAGGAAGTGGAAAAATTAATTAAACACATCATCTGCTTTAGTTACACAATTATTGCCACTGGCTATTATCTATGAGTATGTCAGTATCTGAAGGGAAAAGGCTTTAGGTTTTGTACACAGGCATAGGATTAGACATGAGTGTTTGGTGACCTGTTGCCAATGCTACATTCTTTGTGATGGGGTTTTAGGTTTAGGCAGAGCTGAGATATTCCTATCTTTGCTTCAGGCATATGTAGATAATCTGATTAATGAGGGATTAGTTCCATCTAACTCCAGCTCTCCACAAAAGAGGTGTCCACTTCAAGTCTTTCTCTGTTATCAGTGGAAGAAGACTTGCTGCTGCAGAGCTTGACTTCAGAGATATCTCAGCCTGTTCTTCAGAGGCTAGTTAACTCTGCGTTCTGGGTGGTTTAGGTTAGGCTAGCTAGATCCCATCCTTTTCCCTCCCCTTGTTGCATCTGGCACAACAGGATAGCAATGCCTCTACACTCTGAGGCTGGCACAGATTCTCCATTTGCTGTATGTTTATACCATCCAACACCCTCTAAAATGAGAAAAGTAGGCAGTAACAAAGATGATGTTCAGGTGGACAATAATCAGGGGCAATTTACATGGATAATGAGAATTATTTTCTTGTCTTAATGGAGAAAACTGGGTGAGAGAAGTGAGTTAAAAAATGACAATTCCTTTGCAGGCCTCCAGAGGCTGTACAGTAGGTCCTATGTTAACTTTACGTGACACGTGCCTTATGGCATTGTTACTATAATATTGTATATCTATGGTATTTGAGCTCATGACTCATTTACATGAGTACCTAATGAAGCAAAAATTGGTGCAAAACATATGATGGCAATCACCAGTACAGTTGGGCAGCTGAGTGCTGTAACTAATTATTGTGACTTGCTTTTTGTCAGGCCATCCAGTAACACATTATTAAGAGCATCTTAAATCATCCTACATTACCTGCTTAAGGAGAAATGTAAATATGGAGATATAATTGAACCCAAAGCATATGTTAAGCTGGAATGTGTATAAAAGGCCAGGAAAATTTCAACTGTCATTCATTCATTCATACTACAAAAGATGCAGCAGTTTTGAATCAAAAGTGGCAGGACACCCCTTGGCTTCAGGGTGCAAATTCAGCTAAAACGTTCCAGAGCCACAAACGAAAACATTTCAGGAAAACATGATGAAGAGCAAAAACTGACGCAAAGTGGCAACTGGGCCTCACAGCAAGTTGGTGCCATGTCAAACATCAGCACCAAGACAGGCAAGAGCATGCCAGTGCTTGTCTGACATATTTATGCTGTCAACGAGCTGCAGCTTGACAAGGAAGAGCAAAGGGTGAAATTCCCTGAGTAGACCCACAGGGAGCGAGCAGCAGTGACAGCTAACATCTTCTGGAAGTAAAGTGTTGCTGGCTCAGCCAAAAAGGGCTCCTTGTTTAGAGTTTAGAGTCAGCTAGAAGCCTTGCAATTCAGAAACAGTCAAAGTTTGTAAGAAGGCAAAAAAGGAAACAAGAGACACAGATTTTGCAAAGACGCCTCATTTTCCTTAGCCACCTCTATGGCCAGTAGAAATTTTTCAGGTTAACCAATTTGTGTTTAAGTTTACTAACCTGTGTTTTTTCAATATTTGATTTCTTAAACAGAAAATGGTTAATTCTGAGAAGGTAAACCATTAAAATTTGGAGCCAGTCTGATAAACATCTCTAGATTTTACTCCTGTGATAACCTGTACCCACTGAATACTTTGTTGCTTCTTACATAAAAAGCTAATCAAAGAGATTTCCAAGTCGTATTTTTTCCCCTTGTTACTGCAGTTTGTTTCTTCCTTCCACCTTCAACCCAAAAATTCCACTGTGAAGAAATTCTTATCAGTATGGTTGAAGTTTGTGAAATACAAGATAGGGTTTGGAAAACATAGATGTCAGTGTTGTTCCTTTATATATCCTTTTCCCCCAAAAAAATCATCCTTTCTCGCCCCTTTGTCCAGAGAGAAACTGCAAGAAGTAAGATGGAAATCTGGGAGCAGCAGAAGACGCCCCATGAAGAAAAATGAAGCTACCATGTAGAGAAAGGATGATACAGGATGTCATCACTCTAAGGAGACCTCTCTGCAGACAGCAAGACATTGAGAGCAGATTTCCCTGAAAATGGGAGTATGTATCTGTATGTTTGTGTCTGTGCTTGCCCCTGGTGGTCTAGAGGTTAAGGATGTGGCGCTGTCATCACCGAGGCCTGGGTTCAATTCCCGGTTGGGGCCACTCCCCGGGCAGATGGAGCTCGTTAGCCCGTAAGGCAATCCATCTACGTCCTGAGGACCTCGCTGCCACCGTCCAAGCTCGCTTGGCCCTGGCAGATGAACCTCAGGATTAAAGGGTGGGCTCAGTTCCGCGCACACTGTGTCTCACCTAAAAAATCCAATGCGCAGGCTGGAAGGTGTAAAAGACCTTCCCCGGATCTTCGTTTGCGAAGACTGGCCATTCAATTCATACTCATTTTTACTAATCGTTGAGGTAGGGAAGGCCCTAATAGAGCAAGTGCAAAGCATACTTGGAATTGATGCACTGTGTTAACCTAACCTCCCTGATGATCCTGTCCTGCCCAGATTAGGCTGCATCACAGCATGTAATGGTACAGAAGCATACACCCATAAAATCCCAAATGACTGTGCAACGCTCATATCTGTTGAGCTGCTAAATCTGCTTTGGACTCTGGAAGAAAGCAGTTACACCACAGTTCAGTGAGTTCACCAGTTCGTTTTCAGAAGGAGGTAAAACTGAGAATTCTAACTGGGCAAAAGAATTCCCATGGTCTATGCAGGAAGCAGCTGCAAACCTTGAATGACCTTGTGCTCTGTTTTAGTGTGTTGTCTGAACTTCAAAAATTGCCTGTTTTAACATGCATTATTTCAAGAGTTCTGTTCCTTGAAAAAGAGTACTCAGTTAACTTAAGCAAACCCACTTCTCCACTTGCAAATGAGAAAACCTTGTCTGAGAAGTTTTCCCATGAATTATCTACCCACAATTATAACCCACACCTTCTTGGATGGAAATCTTTGGGCAAGCAGAGCAACAATCTTTCAAGCCGTGCAGCAAGTCCACCTCACTCTATAGCGGGCACCACTGTGCACAGTTTCCAAGATTACTTGTTTCTCTCCTTCTGCATCAGGCTAAGCATGACTGTAAGGCTGAGGTGCGAACCCCAAGTTTTTAACAGGAATGCCGTGTGTGTTTTAGCAGACCGCTCCTGCCATTACATAAAGCCTCTAGAGAGCACTGTATAAAATGATGAAGCAGCTGGCAAGAAAGAGGCTGTTGCCTTGGGACTGGTCATTGCCCTTGTAGAAGGATGGGCTTCCTGGAGAAGCTGTGTGAAATGCTGGCATGAATGTTCTGCGTTATCATTTGAAACGGCAACGAAATGCGAATGTTACTACAAACCATCACCATTTTTATATGGCTTTTGTACAACTGTGACCATGGGTAAACCTGTCAAGATATGAGGTCTGTTATGAGTCTAAGACAGGTAGTGCAGAAGGATATCTGCCAAAGAGTGATATGCAATTACTTTTGGGAAGCAGAGAGGAGACACATGGCCATTTCACAGACAGTTTGAGACTGTCCAACTCTGTAGGGCCACAGACTTCTTCTGGTCTTGCAAGGCAATGTGCCTGCAAAGCGGCCCAGCAGCTGAAGCTGTTGACATCTCTTCCTTTCTCCCTCATGGTGCCTTAACCACATGATGCCCAAACACCCAGAGAGTGCAGAAATGCTTTTATCAGCCTTCCACAGTGCACTGTTAGGGCCATGCTAAGACAGCAGAGGTGTTTGTCATCCCCTACACAGCTTCAGAGAAGTGACAGTGCTACTTCTTGATGGGGAGAACTGTGTAAACCCATAAAACAAAAATATTGCAAGTTCTGCCCTGCTCCTGAGATTTCTCTGAAGCAAAGCTCCTCTTCTAATGCACTAGTATTAAACCTTCGCAAACCAAGTAAAACAACTTAATAAATCATTAGGCAAAGCATTTCCAGTGGCTCTTCTGAACTTTATTCCTTCAGTTTCTAAGTATCACTTAATGGCCTGTTACTCTGCTCTCTTCTGCAGTTCATGACTAAAATAGAAAGGCTACAAAGCTACAGGGAAGATACTGATGGACAGTTCTGCAAATTGTTCCAACTGAACCATAAAACTGTCAAACAAATGATACATGTTAGTTGTGATGGCCCTGTGCCTCCCAGAAATAAAGTGAATCCTTAATGGAAGATTTTAGTAAGGAATTAAACATTAATTAGGGCTTATATGAGATAGATATAAAAGGGATTAGAGACAAACCGCAGGTTTGCTGCAGCGGTGGTAGAGTGAAAGATAGAGCAGTTATTTTTAAACTTTGGTTTCTTGACTGTTTATGAGCAATAAGGCTGAGAAGATCATATCAAAGAGGAACACATCTTTATTCCTTGTTTTGAAATGGGTAGTGGCCCAAAGCCCTTAGTTTTGTTTATTTGCTTCACAAGCACAGTGCTGTGGGAGTACTTATCTTGTGGGTTACTGACATGGTTCCTAACTGGAAGAGTTTCTGATGACTCACAAGCTCATGAGATAGCCACAGGAGGTCTAATACAGACATTAAAGTTATACTTGGTGTCAAAGTGACAAAATGCTTTGTAAGGGAGAAATAGTTTTAACTGAGTACAGCTAGGTTGACTTGTTTAGACAAAATGAGCCAATGTAAGCTTTCCAAAGGACTCACAGAGTAGCCATTCTGATTTTCCTAGAGGACTCTTCGATTTATTATTATTTTTGCCTCTGCCTCTTCATAGCCCACACAAAACACCAGTTACAGTCCGTGTCCTGTGGAACAAACAAGTGTGGATGCACAAATTTCGTGCCTTTCTATTTTGGGGGCAGGCTTCCAAATCTGTATTTATTAATTGCTGACTGCCATCTAATCTGAACCTCAAGTTCCATCCATGAGTCATCTTTCATATTAACACAACCAGCATCACAGATTTCCAAAACTTGCTTTCAGACCAAATACAGAG
>NW_020955195.1:3574267-3742190 GCF_003031625.1 Empidonax traillii
AAAAAAAAAAAAAAAAAAAAAAAAAAAAAAAAAAAAAAAAAAAAAAAAAAAAAAAAAAAAAAAAAAAAAAAAAAAAAAAAAAAAAAAAGTGTCTCTTGGATTCTCTTTACCAAGCATCATGACAATTGATAAGTTAACTGATCAATTAAGAACAGATATATAAATAATAAATATTCCCATCTGGATCAGCTGCAGAGCACAAGCTGGTACAAATCTTGCAGCATCTAGAAGCACCTGGAAACTGTAACCACAGTTTAAGAATTTGCTCTTGCCCAGATACCAGTGTCTGATCTCAACTTCCTCTTGTTTAGTAACATGAATTGCAATTTAGTGCTGTAAAACGTCCACTGGATAATGTTTTTTGGTAGTACACAGCACTACCCCTGTTGAACCACAGAGCTTGAAAATTTCCCCTCTGGTCTTCAGTTATTTCGACTCACACAGGAGAAAGGTGCTGAAAGAGGATAAAATAGATTCACTCCCCTCCTGTTCAGGTCCAGCACATATAAGGAATCAGAGACTTGCAGACAGTGTGATCTTCTCCTCCCACTGTACTCTAGATCTCTGAGAGGTCTTGGCAGTCAGGAGAGGTGACTGAGGAGTGAAAGAAAGCAAATGTCACCCCCGTGTTCAAGAAGAGCAAGAAGGACCCAGGGAACTACCATCCAGTCAGCCTCACCTCAGTGCCTGGAAAAGTGATGAAGCACCCCATTCTGGAGATCATCTCTGCCACGTGGATGACAAGAAGGTGATCCAGGAGTAGTCAGCATAGATTCACTAAAGGTAAATTGTGCTTGACCAACCTGATTGCCTTCTATGACGAAACAACTACTGAGAAGGATGAGAGGAGAGCCATGGATACTGTCTATCTCGACTTCTTTTCAAAACTTTTGGCAGAGCAAGCTGTGGAAATCAACTCCCCATGCCCTGTCCACCCAGTCTAATGATGCCAGTTCTAGGAGCAAAGATAGTACCAAAGACTGTTGAGGTTTGAGGGGTAAATCTGTTCTTTCCTCCACACTCAGCCTCCCTTCCTCAAAGCAAGAGGTGTAACGTGCTCTGACCATAGACGAATATATGCAAATCCTCCTTCCACCAAAAGACCTAAAAGAACTGAAAAAGAAGTGGCTATGTGGGCTGCCACACAAGTAAAGGGCAATTTTTGCCCTTGGGAGATGATGCAGCCAAAGAGGAAATGGAGGAGAGAAGGTGGTTTGTGAGAAGGATGTGAGGCACTGTACTGTCCTCAGCTAACCAACACAGTGCTGCCTCTCCTCTGCATCATCCCAGTCAAAACAGATGTGACTGCCATGTAACACCAACGCCACCTCTGCAACACTCGCCCTATGTTATAAAGTAAATATTGCTGTGGGAAAAAGGGACTACAGGTCATATGTGGAGCTCAGAATTTATCATCAGTTTAATTAAGGTCTCTGCAGTCTACCTAAAATACAGGAGATTACTATCTTTAGTTCAGTTACAGCAGAATCAACATACTGAAAATAAGATTAAGACTGACAGACACTAAATTTCTACTATCCATTCTTTTTCTGTCCTTAAATTTAGCCCACCCTTGTCCTTCTGAGAACTAAGACTCAGGGAGGACATAAGCTCTCCCTAAACAGAAAGAGGACATTACACTGAGTCCTTGGCATATCAATTTCTTCATCAAATTCAGGCTCTTGGTCACTGTAGGGTGGCTGCCTGAGCCCTTTTTTGGGCTATTTTTGATGTTTTCTTTCAAAATCTGGTTGGCTTTCATTAGTTCTCAGCTAAACTTTGACACTTGGACACAGGGTATCTCTTTGCTCAGGACAGTGGAGTAAACCCAGAGCTGCACAACTGGCAGTAAAATCTTTCAGATTTATTTATTGCAGCACAGCAATCTCCCTGAGTCCTGTTGAATCAAGATGGATTAGGAGGTGACATCTGGGTGACAAGGTCCATGTCCCTGTTAAAATGAGAAAGCATTTATCAAGCAACCCCAAGCTATATAGACTGGGTGAAAGCCAGGGTAAAATGACAGGTATCACAAATGCAGGGAGATGTCAAATCCTGGCCTTGAATGTATCCAGCTTTGGGGCATTAGAGATATGCCCATGGATAGTGTCTAGAATTTCAAGCACTCACATCATATTTGTTAAATTTATTGTGTTCAGAAAAGGGAATGACAAGACCTCCTAATCACATCTTAGGTAAACTAAGTAATGAGGAGGAAAGCCCTTGTGAAGGGATAAGAAGTATTTTAATCACTCAGAGCCCTTTTGCATGTACCCAGACTATGTTGTACACCAGCAGTTGATTTCCCTAGCGTGCAGCAGACCTGACCTTTGCTGTGAAGTCCAGAAAGTCCACTGCAAAAGCCATAAAGCACTTCTAAACTTGTCAGAATTGTAACTCTAGACCAAAAGTGGGAGTTGGAAAAAAAAACTATGGTGTCACTCCAGGAAAGCAGCAGAAAATTCTGAAACCCTTGGGAGGAAACAGCGCATCCCACCCTACACAAGGGATTAAAGCACTCTGTTCTCTCTTATACAGCTGATCACCCTTTGCTAATCCCAAAGAGATGAGCTTTAAAAACAAGACCTCCATAAGAAGAGCAGCACTAAGATCCATGCTGCGTTGCTGACACGAGTCCCCGTGTGAAATATGTATGTCTGAAACCTGAAATATGTGTGTTGCAGAAAATTATGAGCAGTAGCAACTAGGGGGATGGGTGTATAGAGCTGCTAGACTTCTGTGAGGAACAGGATCATTTCAGAGCCAGATTTTACAAGGTTGCCCATGCTATGGAAGCTATGGAGACACGTGAGTCAGAGCACAATTTCATACTGTGGCATCTCTAGCCTACCAGCAGTCAACTGAGTCAAGGCTGGCCTAATTCTCTCCTACCTCTGTTACTATGCTTCTTCAGCTGCAGATTAACAGGAACCAGAGCCACACATTGTCATGTCTCTGCAGCTTACCTGTCCACAACAAAACAAACTGACCCACAAAGGAGGTGCTTCCCACCCAGTCAGCCAGAGGAATTATCCTCAC
The DNA here is from genome assembly GCF_003031625.1 of Empidonax traillii. Taxonomy (NCBI): domain Eukaryota; kingdom Metazoa; phylum Chordata; class Aves; order Passeriformes; family Tyrannidae; genus Empidonax; species Empidonax traillii. Next base: position 3,577,307 of record NW_020955195.1, read on the forward strand.
TCCAGTTGCCTTGCTGTTGGACACGGCATATGGGAAACATCAGCAACAGGCAAGGAGGGGCAGGGAAGAAGAGCAGGACCAGTCCTTTTGGCAGAAGTCCTGGTTAGACTGGATTAGATGTAACATGAAACTTGAGACTATTCAGCTGAGTCCATCTGCTGCTGAGTCTAAAGACCAGCTGCTTCCATGTGGAAATGTGGAGTTATCCAAGAAGTAAAGACTGTTATAGGTCCTGGAAAGCCTTACCATTAATAATAGTTATTATAAAAACTACCCAGATAGCTCTAGATGATTTTCTAGGCTTCAGTTTCCATATGCTATAGCAAAATTCTTGTTCCTGCCATGTGGCATGATTAGATGGCTATGTGACAAAGCCATCTTGGCACCTCCAGTAATGTTCTTTGAAGCCAAGTTTATAATTCAATTAAGTGCTGAAGGAGATGGAGGCATCTGGATGGAAAAGCATGCGCACACACACAAACACACAGAGATTTCCTGTGCATTGTGCAGATATCTCCTGATAGAGAAACAAAATGAGCAGGAAGATTTACCTGCTCCCTGACATGCCTGGAGGAGCCTGGAATATCTGTGTTCCCAAAACATCTGCAGGGATGCTGCAGGGAGAGCAGCTGGGTCCAACTGCTTTACCCAGTCTTTCTCAGAGGAGTGTTTCAAGCTCAGGAGTAACAGGTTTTTCTCAGGTTTTACTCTCATCTGCCTAGCTTGAGATATTGGAGGATTTTATGCTGGCCAGATAGCTGGGAAGGTCAGCCTCAATTTGCTGGAAACGGCCAGTGCACAGTGCTGCTCTCCATTCCCTGTGCCTTTGTGCCTTCTCAGGAATACCTTAGGGCAGAAAGAGCTCTCAGTCTTTGCAGGGAGACAGGAGGAGGCTGCCCTAAAATCCCCGGTGTACTCTGGGTGGGAGTGTCAGCTCTGGGAAACTTCCCTGGCAAAATGCTCCACAGAAAAACTACCACTGGACACTTCCCAGCCCCTGGATGAGCACAAAGTCAAAGGCAATAGGGGAACTTTTCTTTGACTAGGGTCTTTGTCATGGCTCTGCTTGACCATCTCTAAAACCATGCTCAAAGCAAGCTGGACGTAAGGTGTTCAGCTCTGAATCAAACTTTTACACCTGGTAGACTGTTTGCTGGAGGTCATCTGCAGTAACCCTGGCATTTGCCCTGCCCCTGGGAGAAGAGGCTTGGGAGTCTTGTGGAGTAGACCACTGGATTTCATCAGTGTAGCCTGGCATTTGACCTGCAAAAGCTGCCAGGAACATGCTGGCCCTGTTGACGACCTTCCTGGGGAAAAAGCAAGTCATATGGTTCCAGCTGCTCACCCCACAGCAGCCCTGAGATGTTTTGGGAACAGAGGCATTATCAGGCTCCTTCACAGGGAGCAGGTAACTCTTTCTCCTGCATTTTCTTTCTCTGGTAGGAAGGCACCAGAGCAGCTGCGGTGAGGAGAAAAAGGTTTTCTGCTAGGAATTGCAGTTCTTCGGAAGTACCCTGAAATATCTTATTAGATGCTTTCTCAGATGTGGAAGAGAAACCCAGGGGTGATGCAGAGATGCACCCTGTTATGTCTGCCCTGCGGCAAGGGTTTTGTCTTATCTTCTATTTCCCAGCTTCAGGTTTGATGTGGGCTCTTTTCCTGGCTGCTCTCTGCAGTTTCCCTGGTGTGGACATTGTTACAGAGGCCCACAATTTCCCCTGCTAAATCCAAAGCCTCTGCTGGAAATCAGACTGGAGTACTCCACCCACCCAATTAATCAGAACTAACAAACACAAAATAAGACGCTGCTGGGGTATTCGGGGTGTGGAAGGGTGGATCAGTTCCAAATTTTACTTTGAGTTGGCAAGGCTTGATGAGATTCCTGAAGGCACAGCAATAGGTTAGAGGGATCCCAAGAAAGAGGTTTTCCCACGGAAAACCAGTCCTCAGGTACAAGTGGTAACAAACAAATATTCAGAAAATCAAGCTAGACACTGTGTATGAGTAAGCACTTCCAAAGCTCTTCATGGAATCACAGAATGTCAAGGGTTGGAAGGAATCTTTTAAAGATCACCCAGCCCCAATTCCCCTGGCAAGAGCAGGGACACGTCTCACCAGACCAGGTTGCTCAAGGCCTTATCCAGCCTGGCCTTGAAAACTCCCAGGGTCGGGGGGGTTTTCATCCACAACCTCCCTGGGCAACGTGTTCCAGTGCCTCACTACCCTCACAGAAAAGAATTTCCTCCTGATATCTGACTTAAATTTCCCCTCTTTCAGTTTGTACCCCTCACTCCTCCTCCTATCACCGCAGTTCCTGATGAAGAGTCCCTCTCTGGCTTCTCCCCTGGTGGGGGCCCCTTCAGATACTGGAAGGCTGCCACGGGTCTCCACGCAACATTCCCTTTCCTAGGCTGAACAGCCCCGACTTTCTCAGCCCGTCTTCCTGGGGGAGGTGCTCCAGTTCTCGTTTTTCCAACTTCGTGGCCCTCCTTTGGACTCGCTCCAAGAGCTCCATGTCCTTTCCCGTGCTGAGGGCCCCACAGCTGGATGCAGGGTTCCAGGCGGGGTCCCACCACAGCAGAGCAGAGGGGCGGATCCCCTTCCTCGCCCTGCTTTGGATGCAGCCCAGGAGGCGGTCTGGCTCTCAGTGCCGGGGCCGCGCACTCCTCTCCTCCGTCCCGAGACCAACAAACGCGCTCGGGCGGGAGCAGCTGACAGACTGCGCATCCCGCCCACGGGCTGTTCCGGGGAGGGAGGGAGGGAAGGAGGGAGGGGAGGCCGTTCCGGCACGCCGCCCTTCGCGGGGGCTGTGCCGGCGGTGTCAGCTGCCCTCGCGTGGGGCGCGGGGGAAGCGCAGCCCCCAAAGCCCGCCCGCCCCGCGGCGTCCTCCGGGCGGGAGGGCCCCGGCGGGCGGCGGCGCCGGCGCGGCGGCGAGCAGCAGCGAGGCCGCGGGGCTCCGGGCCCCGCCGCCGTCCCGCCGCCATGGGGCCGCTGCTGGGGCCGCTGCTGTGGCTGCTGCTGGTGCCGCTGGGCGCGGGCTCCCCGGCGTACGAGGTGTACGTGGATGCCCGGCGGGCCGAGCGGCCCCTGCGGCACTTTTGGAGGAGCACTGGCTTCTGGTAAGCGCGCACGGCCTGGCCCCGGCCGCCCTCCCCCCTCTCTCTCTCTCTCTCTCTCTCGCCTCGGCTGCCTCCCGCCTTTTCGATCCCCCAGGACGTGCAGGCTCTGCCTTCCTGGAGGAACCGAGGCTCTCCCGAGCTTGCTGCCCCTTGCTGCTCGGCTTCTGCTGCTCCAGCTCCACCGGTGTAGAGCAGGATGTGGGATGTGGCCAAATTAACGTGAGCTGGCCAAAAAGTAGGCCCGGGCGACATTCCCTCGCCGAGTTGCTTCGTTGCCCCCTCGAGAACGCGAAGTCCCTCCTCTTCCCCCAGCACAGCACAGATGTTGGTGCTCTGAACTCATTCCCTTTTACTTTTCAGTGTTTCCATTGCCACGGCCTCTAAATAGGCCCAGGCAAAGCTTCTGATAGTTCTGGGAGTATCAGACAAAAGGCTGACAGTTCTAGGAGTTTGTTCCTCTTGACAAACACTTTCCGCATGCACCATCCTCCTGATGCGGCCGGTGAGTCCGGTTGACCTAAGACAGGGGGATGGCTGGGACCATGAAAAAAATCTGATCTGCACTGCCCTGTATCCTGCTGATGCTTTGATTCTTGGAGAATGCCCAGTCTTGCTTGGGGTTGAACCTTTAAGTTTTGTGAGGCTTCTAGCAGGCTTGAAAGCAAGAGATGGTGCATTCCAGTGCCACGCTTCTGTCTGACTCTAAATGGATTATGACCTCCTCAGTTTAGGCAGACAGTGGATTAAATAACACTTGTATGGAAAAGAGTTGCAGTAGGGATGGAATCAGCAGCATGTGCTTTGGAAAAAGGAATTTGCATCCATTTTTTTTTTCTTGTATAGAGTGTAGAGATACCCTAAGTCAAAACTTGCAACATTTTTTTTGTTTTTATTTTCCATGTTGTTGGGAAAACAGAACAGGACCTAAAATACACTCTGATTAAGAAAAATGTTTGAGCTTTCTGGTTTTTCCTTTTTTTCTTTTGTTGTTTCATTTTTTTTTTGTTTTAATTTTTGCTTGAAATGTTAGGAAACGTTAATGAAAATCTGCCTTAAAAATAGTATGTTTAGCCCATTCGAACTGCAGCCTATGAAACACCCATGGTCTTAATTGTGTGAAAACCTTTGGAAAGCTGCAAACGTGAAAGGCATGTGAGGGAAAGGCAGAGGAGCAGCAGCAGAGGCTCTCCATGGGTCAGCAGCTATTCAGTTATAACACTTGGCCAACAGTGGTATTTCTCAAGCTCCCTTGAAAGCTCACACTGTGGCACAACTGAGTTCCAGCTGTTAAAGCTTCTTTTCTGTATCACAGTTTCAGACAGTTGGGCAAGGGCACAGCTGTGGATCAGCAGCTGATAAAGCCTGGGAGCAAGGCTTGAGGTTCTCTTGGATGGACACTTTGCACTTAGAACAGGAAAGGACAGATACTGATATCACCACTAACAAAATCCACTATTCTATCAGCTCTCTGTTGTGTCTCATTGTGGATTCTGCTAGATTTCTCTCTAGCAGAGTGTGAATTTCATAGTGTTTATTCAGTGTGGACTAAGAAAAAATATGTGGATGCTCTATGTCTCAGCTTTCTGATGTTGCCACTGTTGAACTGAAGACGGTTTGAATTTCAGAGTAATAGTAAAGCACTGCTTCAGAATCTGACGACAGTAACATTGTCGTCATCCACTGGAACAATTAAAAGTACCCAAGTGGCTGATACATTTTTAGTAAGAGTGGAGCCAGTAACTTCTCAGTCTCACTTGTGTGACTTGAAGCAATCTTATGGAGATGGTTTTTAAGTGCCTTTTATGCTGGTGAAATTGCAGAAGGGGGCTCACATATACTGGCTGATTTGTATTAAGCACTATTAAGGGGATGTGTTGTGTGTCAAGACTTGCACTTTCAGATGAGGATGCAGGAGATGTGCTAATAGGTAGGCAGTATCTCAGTTGTGTCAGGTTCTTGTCCAGGTGGGGTCAGGCTTTTCTCCCTTCCTGCACAGCTTGGTTATGCAGGAGCAGGTTCATTCCACAGACGTTGGTGGTGGGGTGAATGTGTGGAGAGGTACAGAGCAGGAAAGAATGACAGTGTGACTCCTCCCAGCACAGTTAACGGTTGTCACAAGTCTAGTCCACACATTATAGGAGACAGAAAAGCATAAACTAGACTGGTTTTTGACTTAAACAGATAGTATACAGTGTGCAATTAGAGCACAAGTGATCTCTTACTGCGGTGTGAAAACATGTGGAAGTATTTTAGCAAGCCTTAGGGGCAGTGCTGTTTTATCCTTCCTGTAATACAAATGCTTAACCACTCAGAATGTACACATTCCCAGGAGGCTTAATGAAAGTCCCCGAGGATGCCCAAACCTAGAACATTCTGAGTTTCTGACTTGTGGAGGGCGGGGTTGAGGACTCCATCTTGCAACTGTGTAGCGGTGGAGATAGGGACAACAGAAATTTGCTGCAGTGTGGCGTTGATTTCAATGGAATAAGTAGACACCAAAGTCACATTACATTGTGGCTGTATAGCTGTGAGCCTGTTAAACTGCTTGCAGTGCCAAGCATGGGAACCTCAAGCCACATATCCCTGTGCTTCCTTACGCTTAGGGCTGAGCTGAACATGGCTGAAGAATGTGAAGGCTCTGAGTGTCTAATTCTGCTTCTAACAAGTGTAGCTTCCACAGCAGAGCACAAATTGATGTCATTGCATGAACTTCATCAGGAAGGTCAAGCCCATATTTTCCATACTACAGACCTCAGCAAATCTGACTTCCATTCCCAACCCTAAGAGACGCTGAGCTCCTTTACCATTAGTTACTCAGAAACAGGGCGAATGCCCCTGTATGGTTTCCTAGGGCCACTGCTGCCTGAGGTTGCTGTCTGTGCAGTAATGACTGCCTGCAACTCTTTCCTGTGAGGGTATCAGTGAAATACACCCCAAGCTGTGTTCCACTTTGGCAAACCCCATGTATAGCCAGTTAGCCCCAAATAACCTGCAACTCCGTTTTGCTTTCACCTCATGTTGAACGGTGCTCCTCATGCTGAGTGGGATCTCGCAGTTGGTGCAGGGACTTAGCGGAGGCATCTTTGCATACCCGGTGGCGCTGTTATTTAATGTTGCAATGTGTTGTTTCTTTTCTGTCCCTCTTCTCCTGAAGCCCTCCTTTACCTCACAGCCGTGCTGACCTGTTTGACCTGAGCAAAGACCAAGAGCTGAACCTGGCCTACATTTCCTCTGTTCCGCATGGTGGCATTGAACAAGTTCGAATTCACTGGTTACTGGAATTAGTTGCTCTTAGGTAAGCAAACATCTCAAGTCAAAGTCTAGGAAAACGTGACACATTTAAAGGCCCAGCGGATGCTCACTTTGATATTTGTCTTTGTCTAATTGCAATATCTGGGCATATCTGTGCTTCCTTGGAATTCAGTTGTGTTCCAATGGATGGGAATTATTTTGAGGTTTTATGAGATTGAGAAAGAAGGAGCTTCTGTTGAGAAGCTGAGGGACTAGAAAGGTGGCTTACTTTTTAGTCCTTCAATTTAGGAGACATGATACAACAAAAGAAGTCCCACAAAGATTGATACAAGCCTGATTTACTGAGAGGTCCAAATGAAAACTACCACTGTTTTACTATAATTTCTGTCTTCCTTCTACCTAAATTGGAAGTTACTTTTTGCATCCTGAACCCACCTGTGCGCTCACAGGTAGTGACAACTAAAGTGGTGAATTGGTGTAATACCAGTTAATTCCCTCTTCCAAAAGGACTCACATACAAACAGCATTTCCAGTTCTAGGGAAATACATGTCAGACTTTGGGAGGACAGCATTGGAATTCGTTGCCTTTCAAGTCCCATTTCATCTCAGTTTAAATGCACTCATGCCAATGTGCCCGGTGGAAATAACCAAATACAGATACCTAGAGTAGGGGTGATTGGTCTGTGAGGGAAGACAAAACATAAAACCCCATCAAAAATTGTAATAGCTCTTAAAGTTTTTTGCCTGGCTCAGACTGTTGCTGAGCTGAACGTGTTTACAATCCACATTACTTTTGCATGTGCTGTCCCAGATGCAGGACGATGGGAATTTATCATTGTTGGGAAGCAACAAGGGGAGGGAGAGCTCAGTCTGTGGAAATGGCACATGAGCAAAAGAGTAGCATGTTTCAAAGTGCGCATTAGGGACAGAAGTTTTCTTCCTTGGTACTGGGGTGTGCTTTCATTTTTAGATTTTTGGGAAGGTGATGAGAAGCCCTGCACACAGGTAAGTATTGTATCTGTAGCCTAGGATGGCCCCTGTATGTTAGCCCATCTGTGAATATAGCATGTAACAGAGCTCTTCGCTCTCATCTTTCCCTGTGGAAGTTTCCAGGAAGTTTCCACCCTTTCCCCTGCTGTGTCTCCCTCTCTTACTGGACTGTGTGATTTGTACTCTTGCAGTGATCCAGTGGCAAGGACAACTACCACTGCTCACCACTTCTGGGGTCCTTGTCTTAGATCTCAGAAAGTTTCTCCTGAGAGATGGCTTGGGTCTTTCAGATTTCTGTAACCATCTGACTTGGGAAAAATCTGTGAGTACCTGTGAAAAGAAAGTAGCCACATTTACAGTCGGAGCTCAGAATTCCTCCTGATGGCCTATCTTATCTGTGCCATGTGTTGAATTGGGCTTTCCAAATGAGGGAAAGGAATGTATCTGTCATGGACTCTGCTGAGCTGTTTTAGGGACTGAGGCACCGAGTCTTTCAAATCCTTGACACAATTAATATTCTAGGAGCATGGAAACTTAGCAGTCAATCAGGAAGTCCCCAGCAAAGCTGTAGTGCCTCGAGGGTAGGATTCTAACCCACTATCCTCGATATTTAGCCCAGCCTTACATGTGGTAATTAGAAACTTTGCTACCATTTTAAGAACCAGGCTTAAAACTCTTCATTTTGAAAAAAAAAAAAAAAAAAAAAGTGCATTTGTCAAAGACAAGGAGACGTTTGAGTTGTGGAAGTACAACCAGTGGTCTGAGCGTCAGCAGTGATTTGGAAAGGGCGATAACATGGAGCATGCAGACAAACCTTGGAACTGAAAAAAGCAACAGGCAGGAATGCAAGTCTGAGAAGGAGAAGTTCAGTCCTGACGCCGAATTTTGTGCATGTGCAGTTTTCTTCTTGAACCGGTGGTTTCCAGAAGGACGTAAAGAGGTTTTGAGTGAGAAACCTCCCACAGCAGAACTGTCTTATGTTATGGGGTCAGTGAGTAGAGAAGACTTCATGGAATGTGAAAATGGGCACTTGACTGAAGAGGAACACTTAGAGAAAACAGAGGACCAAGAGATACCACTTCTGTGGAATCCTAACAGACAGAGGCTTTGCTTTTCCTCACAGTTGTGCCATCATCAAAAGGTTTCATAAATGTTTCTCCCAGGAAGCAGATGTGCTCAAATAAAAGACTGTCACCTTCCCCTTCTCACTTCTCTAGTGGTCTTTCTCATTATGTCTTTTAATCCCCCAAAGCCAAGTGCATCCCTTTATTTTAACCATTTTCTAGCACAGGAAGCCCACCTCTTTAACTTTTTCTTTATTCTGAGTTAGCTCGTTGTTTCACTGCCTGTGAAAGGATACAAGGCAAACCATTTTCAAAGAACTGCTAGTTTTATTTTCCAGCCAAAAGCACATGTTTGTCTCTTGGTTTTGTGACATAGAATTATTGATGATTGTTGGGGAACCCAAGGGTGACTGGACAATTCCCAGGTTGTTAGTTACCAGTGCCAATAAACAGAACTATTTTGACGCCTAAACCACACATTCTTGCCACGCTGCACTAGTCAACAGGACAGTTTGAGCTGAAGATTCCCAACTCTTTGCCCAGCTCCAAGGGACACACACAGTCCATTATTAGGAAACCTTTTCCATTCTTATGTAGCAGTACTAAAATCTGTTTCATACATGATACATGATAAATCGCAAGGCATCACAGTGAACAAAAATACAGTCATTCTATATGAAGCATATAACATTTCCTAAAAGGCATATAACAATCTTTATTTCAAGAGTATTAGTATTAACATAGTTGGAATTACAAGACCATCCCCATCCCCTCTCCAAGTCACCATACTTAATCTCTGGTAGATGAGGAGAGAAGAGAATCAGCAGTTTTTGTTAATTTTCAGTCTTCATGTCCTTAACCTTGGTATAACACAGTATAGCAAACATAAATGTGCTAGAAAAAGGTTTGCTTTTTTAGTTAACTTTTACATACTCCTTAGAAATAATTCACAGCATGCCTGCAGCACAGCACTGAAATTGTTTCCCTGCTGTGTTTGACATTGTCCAACACAGCCTGATTGTGAGCCAGTTCTGCCAGTAAAACCAAACCAGAAAATTGTTCTTATGGTTTCTTCTGATCAGTAGTTTCTTTGTAGTAAAAGTCCTGAAGCTTACTCTCTCTTATGTGTAGCCAAGTTGCTTAGCTTAGGTATCCTTTGGTACCATTCCTACAATAAATATGATGAAAAAGAGACTTCTGACTCTCAGTTTTCTCAGCCTCTCTTCATTTTTCTCTGGAGACTGTTGTAAGGATGCACCTTCCATTAGAATCCCTTTTTTTTTTCCTCTTTTAAAATGAGATTAATCTTGAGTTAAGGGTATTTTTTAACATTTTTTTCTTTATGTTCTGGATTGGTAGATTGATCCATGAAGCTAAAGAATGTCTGGATTGCTAGGATGTTTTATTTGACTTCCAAGGGCAGCTTGTTTTGGCACAGCAGCCTAAGAGTGTCTGTGTGGTATTAACTCCTCATGCTTGCTGCAAGCAGGACCTTAAAAGAGGTATTTCCTGATCAAAGAATGGTTACACAGACCCAAAGCAATATTTTCTCTTAGGACTCTGCTCATTTCCTTTTAGAACAGAAAAGCTAGGCATACCAAGTCAGCTATTCGAATAATAATGTAAGGGAATTGGTTTGTGACAGGAAAATGCTGCCAATTATCGATTCTTTAATCTTGTGACATTTCTGACAGGTTTTACTGCTCTGACCTTATTAACAGTGTGCAGCTGATACACTTTTATAACGAGTTCGTGGAAGTGTCAGTATTGAATCAACTGATACTGTGCGATTTTCAATCCTTGTGAAGGCAGTTTTATTTTGGGGGGAATTTCTTTTTTATCTTTTGATAATGCACTACTTTTCCTTTAACAAAATATTTGTTCTTGAGAGCCAGACAGGGCCTGGGGCACCTGGAGAGCCTCAGTTTGAGTGTTCTTTCTTTCGGAGACCTAAAAAGTTGAAACAAGCAAGTCACATGTTGTGTTGACCTGACTTCTGGTTGTTTTGGGTTTTTTTTAATGTCACAGCAAAGAAACGGCTTCTGCCTACATGGAAGCTCTGTTTCTAGAGCTTCTGCATGGACTCTGTTTCTAGAGTCTGCTAACTGTTCGAGGCACAGCTCTGATACAATTTCCTTCTGTGCTTGGTGCTGTATGAACCAGCCATGATAAATGAGAGAGACAGAGCAGCTTTGCTACCTTTTGTGCAGGTGATTAATTATAAACTTGAGCAGAGGATATTCTGCCTATGCCATGAGCCAGAACACTGAACACTAACTCTGTTACAATCAAAATCCAAAACTATGCTTATTTGTAAAAAAAAAAAGAATATGGATATATAACAACACAAGTGACACTGGGAATATCATATGACATATAAAGCACGATGAACAGCAGTTAACGTAAATTATTACAGAAAGTGACTAGACCTGGAAAACATGGTCTAGTGGACCTCAAATCCAAGATTAATACAATAAGAGAAAGAAAACCAAAGCAAACAAAACCCCACCGCATCTGTAGTATGTACAAACAGTGGTGGAATTTTTCCAACGTACGAGGATCACAAGTTACAAAGCATTGCTCCCTTTACTTGGCCCAAGTATGTTACTTGTAATACTTCGTTAGCATTGCATCAGAGAAGACCAGCCAGGCAGTTCTGACTGACCTATCAATCCCCTTGTAGGCAACTCACAGGTTTACCTTCCCACCCTACCCTATTTGCTCCTGTTTTTCTTTGAACCCAGGCAGGCATTTGTAGGAAGAAGGTGATGTACTGCATCATGGTTCTGAGGTTTTTATGTTTGATGATCCTTATGTATCCCTGAATTGGAGTTGCATCTACCCACCAGAGGCAACTTATTTTTACAGGATGGTGGTACAGCTACGTGGGTAGTTGTGTGACTGGCAGTTAAAGCCATTTGTTTCTCCTAATCCAGTTTATCTTCTCTTACTAGTTACAAAATCTTGCATCAATCATGTTTCTTCTGGCATCATTAGGGATATCACAGCCTTCAGTAACTAATTATGACAGATTTAAGCCAATATAACAGGTGACTCCAGCAGCAATTTTTGGAATTTTTGAGAGGAACCTGTGATGAATCGTGATTTCTTCTCCTCTGGCAGGTTATGTTATTGAGCCTATGTAATTGAGGAGGAGAGGCAAGCTACATTCCACAATATTTTATACATTTTATTTGTGTGCAAACAGGGGGAGTTGTTTAGGAGCACACCTGGAATGATGGAAGGGGCAGGGCTTTGCAAGCCAGAATTTAAACCATTATGTGTCCAGGATGCTGGATTGATGCACTTTCATGGGAATGGCTTAGCCCTCTTTTTAACACAAACCAGTCATTAACCCTGGGAGATCCAGGTGACACTGGGCTGACCATGAGCAGAGCACAACAGTCTCATGACATACATGCTGTATCAAAAATGATCATGGTACAAGGGACAAGCCAATCCCAAACTGCCTTACTGCACATCACCTACATTTTGAAGTGAAGGTGCAGGTGATAATCTAACCTGTTCCATGCTTGTCCTGGACTGCATCCTCAGTGGCTGTTCTACATGGCATCTGACAAATAGTGGAGCTCTTCAGGGGAGAATGGCTTGTACATAGCCAAGAGTGTGTCTAATAATTTACCTGTTGCAAATTGCCCCACTGCATCTGTTGCTTTTGTGGTGAATTGTCAGGGAAGACACAAGGTTAAACTGAGCAGTCTGCTGGAAGCTTTTGGTCCTTTGCAAACAGCACAGCATTATGTATACTGTAGAACAGCATTTCCTGCATGCTTCCAAAATCTCTTCCAAAGTAACCTCCTCTTTTCAGAGAGTCTATCACTGAGGGATTGCAGCAAGCCAGGAGAACAGAAATGTTTAAGTTCTTATAGTCTTTCAGGATTTCCTTTAGAGTATTAACTCCAGTGGTGTCCAGAAATGAGATGGATGAGCAATCTACAACAAGGGTTTGAAAATCAATTTGCTTAGGAACTAGTTGCAAAGTGGTTTCTCCAATGCCCAGTCCATTAGCAGTTCTGTGGTTTCCCTTCTGCAGATGCTGCTTTTCCTTCTTCTCATATTTCTTCCTTCTAGCAGCTTCTAGGTTAGGATCTAAGTTGGTCAATCTGTACAGAGACTTTAGGAAGTAGTTTTTATTTGCATAGTAAAGTGGAGCCTCAAAACGAAATATTTTGACCTTTGGAACAGTAGAGAGATTTTCATATTCGAAGTCATCCTCATAAAAGCCCGTGTCTGGGATCTGACCAAGCAGGGCTGTCCGTGGCCGCTGTGTCCGAACAACAATGCATAACATAGAGAAAACAATACCAACCAACAACCCTATTTCTGTGCTGACCAAGGCAGAGGCAGACATGGTAATGACCCAAACAAGTGTGTCCACCTTATTCACGTGGTACCGTGCTGGCACATCTCTGAACTTCCTCAGGGCTCCTCGGAGGCTGACAATAATGATACAAGCCAGGACACACTTCTGCAAGGAGTAGAAGAGAGGTGCCAGGAAGAGCAGCACCAGCAGAACCACCATTGCACTGATTACTCCAGAGACTTGAGTCTGGCAGCCTGTAGACGTTTTGACGAGGGTTTTTGCCAGAGCTGCGCTGGTTGCAAAAGAGTGGAAGAAAGAAGGAATGATGTTGCAGAACCCCACAGCGAACATCTCCTGATTGGCTCGGATGGTGTAAGCATATTTCTTTGCAAACATTTCGGAAAGGGATACAGTGAAGACAAAACTGACCAGGGCAAGAGGCAAAGCATCCACAGCGACTCGGAGCATTAGGTTGAACTGTGGCACCTCTGGAGGAATAAATCCTGTTGGAATGGCTCCAGAGACACTGGATGCATAGATTTCATTTAACTTCCCGTAGTGTGACACCAGTGTTGCCACAACAATAACTACCAGCTCTGTGGGAAGAGGAAATTTCAGTTTATGCTTATACCGATCTCCCAGTTCCTTCGCAGTGACCAGCACCACGATACAAATGGCACTTGTGATGACATCACAAAGGTTGGCCTGAGAAATGTTCCGGAAAATGTTAATCCAGGTAATAACAAGCATCCCATGCCCTTGGCTGCGTGGAATTTTTATTCCAATCAGATATTTCACTTGAGCTGTTAAAATGGTTAAGGAAGCACCGGTTGCAAAGCCGTCTAGTACCGACTCAGATAGGTACATAGATACAAAACCCAGACGAAAGATCCCCATTAGAACCTGAGGAAACACAGAAAAAGAAAAAAAAATACGTGAGCTGTAATGGTTGCCGCAAATAATTAGGCACAGATGGGAGAGAACTAGCTGATAGCATTTGGCTGATAGCATTTGGCTATTTCAATCTGAAAACAGAATTATCCTTTGTTGTTTCCAGTCTGCTTTTGAAACATGTGATTCCCTTTACTGTTGTGGGACCCTACAAACCCAAGAGGTGAATGAGGAGTTTGAGACAGGGTCAATCAAACACTGGTGTGAGGTGACTCTGCTGAAGTGGCTTGTCTAAATTTTATTTCTCATGCAAAAGAGTAGTGGATCCAAAATGCTTCTGTTATACCAAAGCCAATTTTCTCTTTTTCTGTCTCAAAGTGATTAAAGTTAAAATGTACAACCTTTGCAATGTAAACAGAATTTGAATGACAAGAGGTAATATCTCTACTTTAGGTGTTGTATTAAATAGCTTTTAATTTTAGGCTGGTGAACAGAAGGGAGAGTGGAGCAGAGACAGCCTCTGTGGTGTGCGTAAGGTCAGAGGTGACAGAAGTGCTCACAGACTTTCCCATAGCTCAGGATACTGTCCCTAACTAATTCCTTCTCCTTCCTTAGATGCCTTTGAAAATACAGCTTCACAAGGGCATTTTTTTGCTCATAAATGTGATCTGAAATATCTTAGTAAACCGGAAGATAGCTAGTTCTTTCTTAATTCATATATATATAAACAATTAATAGGTTAAGTGTGTTCCTGATGATTCCTTCTGTGTTCTCTTGATATCCTTGTGGTGGGCAGCATGTTTGCAAATCTCAAGGAGTCCAGCATAGCCACTGTCTGAAAAGCAGGCTAGTAAATCTATTTCTCCTCTTGTCCTTTCTGCTTTTGAATTATCTTTGGACAGCAGTTTGGTAGAACGTAGCACCCCCTAGCAAAACACTGAGTCACACGGTCTGAACCTGCAGAATGAGTATGTCTGGGCCTTTATTAAAATATCGAGGGAAACAGAATTACTTCCTCATTGTTGAAGTACACAGTTACCTGGGAATTTCCCTCATGGTAAGATCTGTAGTGGGAAACCTGGTCCCATGAAAGCAACGAGACCGAGAAGCGGTAGAGTATCAAAACAGTGTTAATGGTCTTGCAGAAGACTCTTGTTTTATTTGTGCTTGCTAGCAGCTAAGAAAAAATACCTGTCTCATGCTTTCTCTGAGTTACCTACAGTTAGGCTTCCTGTAGAAAACAGTCCAAGGCACACCTACATTCAAGTGAACTGGTACTGAATCTCTCACTGAAAGAGGGTCAAGCCAAAGCTTAGGTCATACAAAGAAGCCTTAGGAACCTCATACCTTGCCTCTGGATGGCAGCAGCCACTTACCTGATACACTCCAGCCACAAATGTCAAGGCTGTAGCGATGCCGATAGCGTAGCATTCTTTCCCGCACTCAGCATTTATCCCCGCAATTGTAAGGTTGAAGGCAGTTGTGTTGGACAGACTGTCATTCTGCTGAGAGCCATCACCCAAGGCTGGTGGGGCATCATCATTCAAGTCAAACCCAGCCAAGAGAAGTTCTCGGTCCACAACTTGTCCTACCATTAAGCTTATCAAGCTGAAAATGCCAACGGATACGTGACGGGATGTGCCCATTAGGAAATAGATGATGTTGGCGAAGAATGATGTGTAAAGACTGTAAATGGGCTTCAGACCAGCCAGCAGTGAGTATGCGATAGCTTGAGGCACCAAAATGATCCCAATCACTAACCCAGACATAATATCCCCCCAAATGTACTCTTTGCACCGGTACTTGGGAAGCCATCGTAAAACAGGGAAGAAATCCATAACAAAGTTCTTCAGCTTCTGTGGGGTACAGGAGCAGCTCTTTCTCAGCTTAGCTAGCATGACTTCTTTCCTCTTAATCTTCACATGTGTCTTTCTTTCCATGATAAAGAAGGAAGAGGTGCTGTTTTCCGTTCTGGTAGCCTCAAGTTGTCTTTCCATTGTCCCAGTTTACTTCACTTATGTGTTCCTGCCATGTGAAGAAAACATCTGTTAGGTTGGAATTCATGAAGGTTTTTTTTTAGCACAGATGCTTTAATGCTAAAAGTTTGTCACCTGACTCTGCTTCTAAGGAAGCCTCATCCCAAGAAGCACACTATCATAGGGCTACAGTGGCATATAACACTAAGATATAAATCTGCAGATTGAGTCCTTTCTTGCAGATATTAAAGAGTACATTCAATTTAATCCAGTTTGTTTTACTGAGGAAAAAATGGGTTTAAATTAGTAATTTCTTAGTTTAACAAAGATTTCCATCATCTCTTTCAAATGTTCCATCATAAAGATCTCTGTGAACAGAGGTAGCACTTTATGGTGTGAAATAAACGTGCTAGTGAGGTAGGTTATAGTCTTTCTAATAGTGAATGCATCTCATAGTCACTGATTTGTAACTCACATGTGGTATTATTGATCTGTTACTGCAGCTGTTGTCAATGCACAGGAGAAAAATGTTGCCAGTAGAACCTGTAAAGCAGAGTTTTTGGGAGAGCAACAGTTTAGTCTTGTGCAAAAATTTGTACGCAAGCCATTGATGGACTCTTTGTAGTTGCTACTTAACACCAGCTTGTTGAACTGTAGATTGGTTCCAAGTGCAGTTTCTGTTACTCAGCATCTCCTCACAAAAATCACTTTGGCAACATATGGACCATGCATCATGATGGAATCTGTTATTGTTGTGTTACCGAGTGCTGCATGTTAGTGTTTTCAGGTTTAAACACATAGTTACCCTGGTTTTGCTCTCTGGAAATAAGGTGTAACAAATAATTCTGTGTACAGCAGAGCAAGAAAGGCAGTGTTTCCTGTAGTTCTCCTGCATGTTAGTTTTCTAATACACAATGACTAGGAATATCTGCATTTCCCAGATGGAGGTACTTTTGGTGTCTCTTGCCTCGATGGACAGAACTATTTTCTCTAAACTCAACCTCTGCATGTTTACTCAATTGTCAAATTAGGTTGAAATTAGCTTAGTGGATCATAAATAATTTTGGGGCTAGGTTGGGGACATGACTGAGAGGCAGAAGATGCAAGTGCTCTAACTTGCACAGATAAAAAAGTAAAAATAGGAGCAGACAGGAGGAAAATGTCAAACAGACTATGCCAGGTGGCAAATCTTATCCTCTGGTTTGCAGTGGAAAGAAAGAGGCATCTTCCAAGAGTGGATGACCCTGTATGAGTAGTGAGATAAGGAGTGGCTCGTTGACCTGGATGCAGATCGTATGTTCTAGTACAACAGTATCCAGAATCTCTAGAAAAGCAGACCTTCTCCACGCCCAGCCTCTCCCACTGTCTTAAACAGACAGGATCTCCGCAGCAGAGCTTTTCTGGTGCCAGGAGTGACACTGCAATAATGTCAAAGCTTACAAGGAAAAGCTGTTTCTTTTCTCTTTCAGTGTCTAGAGACAGAAGCCATATCCATCAGTTTCCTAAAACTTGAAGTACACTCACTGGCATGGTACTCTGTTGGTATATTTTAATGACTTTTACAGATAATAGTAAGTTTAGACTCTAGTGACAGAAGACATCATTCTCTGTGTAAATTTCATATGGTTTTGTTGTTGTTAAGAAGAGTATTTTGATTTGTTAATGTTTGGTATCACCCAGGTAAAGTGTAGAATTCAAAGGTGAGAAAAAACAAAGGGTTTATGAGTCCAACTGGAAGGATAATTGATTAGCAAAAGAATGGATTGCCAACAACTTGTAAGATTTTGATCCTGAGCAGTCCAAATAGAGAGTGGTGTATTAGAAAGCCTTTTGTCTATCCTACTTAGAAATTAAAAATAACAGGAAGATAATTATCTATAACTAGTGCAGAAATCTTAAACAAGTTCCCAGGTGTTATTGTAAATGATACAGTGTGATTTATGAGGCCATGCAAAATTTAATCACAACTTGAAGCAGGATGTTTAGGTGTTAGAGACAAGTGATTTATAATTCAGTAAAAGGCAGAAAATTTATAATTCAGTAAAACTCTCTTGTTAGAGACCTATGGACTGAGTGTCCAAGTTGAAAAGTAGTTTAGATATGTTTTGAAAAAACAGTAGATTTCTGTCTGTCCCAATTACATAAAACCATTTCTAGCTGCCGTTGTATACATTTCTTTGCGTTTGCAAGTAAGGTTTATTTCGATCATGAGGGAACATTAATTACAATTCAGTGTAATTATTTATAAAGATCAAAATCTATTTTTTATCAATTCCAAGTTTGCTTGGAATTACATTGGGGTCTATCTAATGTACTGCATGGTTATGCTATCACATATCCTAGCATATTCCTGTCCTGCCTGGACAGGAAATAGGTTGGATCTAGTCTTTGTTAGAATGCAAATGTGAGAGAAAAGATAAAAGAAATTGCAACAGCAAAAGAAGAACTTAGGAGCATATGAATAAAACTTACCAAATACAGAATGCTAGCAAGCGTGATAAAGACACTAATTTTTAAGATGCAAAACCCCCAATACTTCCTGTCTTACCTAAATTAGTTTGGAGAATGAGAGGCTTGTGTGTGAGGACAGCAAGTCCTTATTCAAATGCCATTCACTTCTTACAGCCAAGTGAAGTCAGAGAGCCAAGAAATAAGTACTGTGCCCTTCCTTGCTCTACAAACTTAAAAGCTAGTGGGCAGTTCAATATCCAATGAGTGCTTTTTATAGGCTGCATAAAAAAGATTGCATCAGCTTCTCTACACTAGGCTCGCATATTTAATTGTACGGTTTCCGTCTGCCTCCCTCTGAACTCATTCGATTTACCTGGGGGTAATTTGATATTTACAAAAAAACCCCATTGAAATTCACACATATGCGTTGTTTCTGCAGCTTCCTAAGGGAAGATAGTGATTTTTTAATACATAAGATTATCAGAATATAATTTCTTTGGAAATCTATTAAGAGATGTTGTTTATGAATGATTAATTTAGGAATATATCTTAGCTATACTGCCTTAGTTATACTGCTACTTGTAGTATCTTTTGGCAAAACGCCACTAACCAAAAGAAAAAACCCAAACCCGAAACCTACTGCAATAAAATGTGTATCTTCTGCCTTCAGGCTGACAAGAGGCCATTTTCTTAAATTCTTTTTTCTCCTGAAAATAAGGCTTTCCTTCCTGTAAGTAACTGTTTATTCTGCTACATATACTTTAAGATTACATGCCAAATGAACACCATAGCTGTAAAACACTCAGCCCTAAAACCAGATTGGCTTCCAGAAACAGTTAATATTTGAAGTTTCCTCATTGCTTTTAGAACATAGTGAAGTCACACCAAATTATGGAAAGGACACTGTTATCAGCAACACATCTTCCTGCTGTGTAACCCAGGGCTGTGATGCCTGTAGCTCAGTAATAACTTGGTTGCTTCACCTAAAGGAAATGAGACTCCACCTTAGCTGGGTACTGTCCCCTGTGCATTTGTGCAGCTTATCAGAGCTTGGAGCTTCCAGTATTTCTGCCATCTCCAAAGACAGAATGATGGAGAGGAGATCGGTCTGCTCCTGCGCACTTGAGTAAACTCCAGCATTCTGATTTTAGCAGAGATACAACACTAGCCTTCCAAAGTGGTAATACCTGAACGATATGCAGGAACCCTAGGGGATTCCTTTACTGGTTCACCAAATTGACCCATTTTCAGCTTAGACTGTACTGAGTGGTTCATAAGAAAGGGTCAGCCTCTATTTCAGTCTCCCTCTCCCCCTCCAGAGCTTCGCAGAATGTGATGTTTGCATTTTATTCAAGTGAAGTCTTTCCCTCGCTTGCTGAAAGAGCTCTTCTTAGCAAGGATGTGCAGATGAAGCAGCATAAACATAGAACATATCAGCTCATTGCCTGTGATTTTGGTTTCAGAACATCCTGGACTGCTCAAAGCAAGTGAAAGTTTACTTGTGCGCACATTCATGTACATGTATAACATCCATACAGCCACAACAAAAATAGTATTGGTTATTTTTAATTGTATTTTGATGTTTGGAATCTTCACAGTTAAGTTTTTTTTTCAAGTTTCCCTTGACCATATGAGCAAAAACAATTGAGCAGAACCACTGTCTTAACCACTCATTCTTTCGGGTTAAATGCAGTGGCCCAGTTCATCTTGTGAAGAAGAGAAACAAAGCAAAGAACAATTCCACCCAAATAAACTGCCAGCTTTCCAGCTGGCCTTAGTCCCACCTTTCTGCCTGTCTTTTCACTGTGCCAGTGACCTGACCAAATCTCTCTGCAGAGGAAGAGACATCCATCACAGTATGTTCTGTGGGATTTCTCTTTGCAGATTCTTTGGCCAGCAAATTCCGCTGGTATATATATAACTGTTCTGACTGGAAGAGTTGTTCTTTGTGAAACAGCACAGCCCCAAAAAACTTTATTCTTTTGCATCCTTTTGTCTCCCCAGCCTGTTTGTCCACCAGAAAATCCGAAGTTGTACCTCTAGAAAGCCCAAGAGGGAATAAACTAAGCCAGGATGAGCCTGACTCTTTATGCTAAGGAGATCTAAATTCTGTATTTGGGACAGTAGTCACACAGTATCACAACTCTATACTAGAATTGCTCACTCTTGCTAAAGCAGTGATTTCAAGTGTTAGTTAGGATAAAGTCCTTTAAAGAGTTTAACGCAAGTGATGCTTACAGTTTCCTTCATGTTTGAACTGTGAAAAATTAGCTTCAAACTAATGTGGTTAGAGCAGGTTTTGTATTTATAAGCTGAAGTTTATTTGTATTTTTGTTGCATAAATTACAGAAAAAACATAAGAGACATCAGTTTACTTAAATGTTTGCTTGGAAACACTTGTAGCTGCTGAGTTAAACTGTTCATGTCACTCATCTTTCTTATCAGAAACATCTTCTGTCTATAAGAAACCTTTCTTGGTCTCCTAATGGCTTTTATTACCTTACTTTTCTAGTTTTGAGCGTTGACAAAACTTTGAAGAAAATCCCTGGTTAGCTGCACTTGTGGTGCATAGATTCAATATACAGGGCTGTGTTGTGCCTGCAAAACAGATTTTTTTTCAGAGGAAGGTACCTGGAAACTCTGCCCCAGTGCACTCTGATCCTTTATGGTGGCATAAAAACCTGAGCCAGCAATTGGTGCTCTGGACATATTTGAACAGATGTAGGGAGGACATTTAGCTTGTGGGACCTAACTAGTCTGAAAAAAAAAATCCCCTGAGTTGCATATAGTATAATGCAATACTTCTTGAGCACCTACTGCTTTGATTTATTAATCTGTTTTTGTTCTGCAGGACTCCTTAGAAATGTCAGCATAACCTTTAAGTTTTATAAGTGATCAAGGGCTAAAACAAAACACTGTTATACTAATCCAAAAGTGAAAGAGGAAAAAGCATTACAGCTTAGTGGTCTTGACAAGTTAGGAAAACCAGAACAACCCTACAAATTAAAATTGCTGTACTAAGGGGAGATTTATTCTGAGAGTCAAATGATCTTTCACATTTGTGTGTTTCCAATTAAAAGCCTCCAATTCCTAACTTTTATTTCCAATTAGAAATTGGTCTGGGATTTGTCAGGCAAATTAGGCTTTTTTTTTTTTTAAAATGCTTGCATTCACCAGCAACTGAGATTCAATTCTTCCTTTCCCAAGGATTCTCAGTTCAGTGTACCAGTAAGATCGCAGCCACTGACATGTAATAATCCCTCAGCTGACAATCAGGCTACAGTGGAACTCACACAGTCAGCCAGCACCTGTTGTTAAGGCTGGCCCATCAGATAATCTTTGGGAATGATCATACCTTGCCAAATAAATGATCAAGTAGTTTCACTGGTTCTCCAGAGACTTGTTTTGTTCAAGGATTCCAAAACATGCTGGTCAAAATATTGACATGCACTTGAGGGCAAGACAGCATTATTCTTCTGGAGAGTCCTAGGACATGACCACTAAAAGGGCACTTTCTGAGGAATCAAAAAACATTCCTAAAAATCAGACTTCTTGCTTTTGGAAAGGCAGCTGTTCCAAAGAGAAAGTCTGTTTTTTTGTTTTTGTTTTTTTTTAAATAAGTCTTTCAAGATGGCTTTTCAAGATCTTGGTCATTGTTCGCAAAGTTAAACACTAAGCTCTGTTTTGTTCCCTGTGGTTTTACTGGACATTGTTTAGCCATATTAATGTGTTGTAGAGAACACCAAATTGATACACCATTCTCATGTTTATTCCTGTTGCCTTCACTGGCATCTTAGGTTTACTGCATGCAATAAGGACAATATTTTGGAAACCCTCTTTCATACTTAATCGCTAAGAAAATTCCCACTTTTAATCTTTTGAGAAACAAGTAAGCCTCTTAAATATAAATAAAAACGAGACAAATGACTGGTCTTGAACTCTTAGACCAGGGTTGCAGGAAAGATAACTGCCGTACTATTTTCAGACTGCATATTTTACAAACTTTTCCCAGTATCTACCTTACAAGCAATATTTATGAACAAGAATGTAATGACCAAAAAAACAACACCAGTGTGCAAAATAAGTGAAGAGAGGCAGTTTCACACCTTTGAAAACAGGCAAAGAACATATAAACCTGGGTTCAGAGGTGTGGGAAGGGAGACAAATCTCTTACCTGGATGGCTTTTTGACAGGAATGTATCAGCTCTGTTTTTGTGCATTGGAATGAATGAAAGTCTTCAGTCAGGCCTTGCTCTATTTGCATAAAGGATAATTATTAGCTAAACACTCCTCAAGGTAAGAATGGGTGGTTATGGAATCTTGAGCTTGCTGCTTGGTAGTGTGTTGTCACTTGTATCGCTCTGTAAACTTGTATATATATGTAGCACTAGCTGAGGATTTGAGTTTAAATAATGCATAAGATTATTAATTAACTAACACTGATCCGAAAATTATGCTGAGTTCAGGCTGACACATCTCTGACCTTTGAAGCTGCTTGTCGTCTGAGATTTGATCTGGTTTATGCATCCTCATGTGGCATTAGCTTTTGGTTTTACATTTTCAAGGTGTATGAAGAGAACTTCAGTCTTGCTTGGGATTTATGCCCTTTGCAGGCTGTAATAAGTACTGTCCTGCTCAGTGCATAGGATGGGACTGCTGGAGGTCAGAGTTCCATTCCTACATGTCAGCGCATTCAGATCACAAGATCTGTTGCTTCTGTGTAAACCAGAGACTGTGAAATGTAGGCAGATCACAGGACAAAGACTGACTTTCTGTTCATTCTTGTGACAGGTAATTGTGAGTTTGCAGATGATTTTCCTTTGTGTGACTTACTATCTATCCTTATGAACAGACACACGATCTTGACTGGGTTAAGAACTGCAAAAGGTTAAAAGCAAAATCAAACAGAGGTATTTATGAAAGAAATGTTAGATAAAATGTATTTGACTTTGTTGACGAAATTGAGGATTTTAGATTATTTCAGAAAAATTCATGACATTACTACATACAACTCATATCTAGTAACCTAAGTATGTTCTTTAAAAAAAATGCTAAATTAGTCACACAGGGAAGGTTAATCTTAGAACCATAAAATTGTAGTTAAAATTGTTTGTTTGCGGGCCACGACCAGTAACATCAAATCTTCAAAAGTGCATAGTCCAAATATAATGGCCTTGTTCTTCCTTCTGTGCACGTGTCTGGAGTTCATAAATTCCGTGAATTCAAAATCTTAACCCTATTGCCTGCATTATTTAAAATGCCCTCAAACCTCAATTTGTCTGTAATGTACCTTGATGTCATAGTGACCAGGTGTGTGCTTTTAAAAAGCATTAATTTGGCTGCTATTTAATAAGAAAGCGGGGCACACTGAAAGTAATCATCCAGTCTTTTCAAATCCCATATGCGCTCCACCCAACATTCCTTCTCTAGCTCTGGCAAGTGTCCTGTACAGCTTGATATGACGTATATGTAGGGAAAGACATGTTTTGTTTTTTTGTTTTAATGAAAAAATCTTAAGTAGTCTCTGCTGCAGGCGAAACTCTGAGATCTGGAAAGTTCAGTGCGCATTTATGTATTCGAGACTGAGTAAATAAAATCTCCTTCACTATGCATCCCTCTGTCATCCCTCATCTCTACAAACACAGAACCAATGGATTAGCACTTACCGAAGGCACAGAGTAGCTGCAGTAGTTCCACAGCAGTTTTTCTCTCAGCACTCAGTAGCACAGTACCTCAGGAGCACAGCTTTCTAGAAGAGCAGATTAGAAGTTGTGTCATGATACAGTTTGGGTCTTCCCAACTGGTTATCAGTCCAATGGTGTTTACAGTGAGATAACATAAATAAATAGTAGTACTGGGGAAATCTTTGTCTTGTCGTGGGTAATCACAGGTAAAACATAAACTTTAAATTATTAGATTACAGAAGCTACTGGTAGTCTTTGACTTCTTACTCATCCCTACTGTTTGGCTTTAATAAAACTTGTACTATGTGGACCTCAGACAGGAGTGCAGTGCTGACTTATCTTTCAAGTTTCATGGATTTTGAATACTTACTTCAGGTAGCTGAAAAATTGCTCCAGTGGGTTAGACGAGATCAGGGCAGGCGGTGTGTGGAACTGCCCTTACACTCAGTTGTCCATGATTGTTAATTAAGTCCTTTGAAAAAGGATTTTTATTAAAATAAATAGTGAAGGAGGCTTGGCTAATAAATCTTACATTTAGGAAGACTTTACATACCATCAACTGACATTGATTGTAAAATGTCTGAGCTTTTCTGCCTCATAAACAAGACTGCCAGTTGTTTCATCCCTAAACAGCCAGAACTGTGGAATCGAAGCCTGCATGATGATGAGTATGAACATTGCTACTGGTATTTGTAAATCTCAGAGGCAAATTTAATGTAGCAAGGATAGTCTCTGTTAACAAAGATGTGAACATGAAGGAGTGATTATAACAGAACTGTGAAATGAAAGTAGTAAGTCAGGTATGTACCATGGAGGCTCACTGCTGAAGGTGCAGTAGTAGTCTGTGTGCTTGAATTAGAATGCTGCGTGTGTACAGAGAACAGTTCTGCTGCTGCTTGGAAAGAGAAGTCCACTGCCTGCTTTCTCAGGCAGTGCCAAAAGGAGTTATGTGCTTGGAGCAAGCTAGTGTTAGTATTTGGTCATAATTTATCTTCCTTGTGCATCTGAAAGGTCACCCTTCAGTCTTATTTATGGATTTAGTTACCCTGCCCCTTCTATTCAAAACTTTTGCGTATAGATGACATTGTTTGCAGTTCTGTCATCAAGGACGGCATAAAACTACAATGAATGTTTTACTTGTAGCGAAGTTTATACTGCAGGCTCGTTTTCATACATCAGATTTCATCAGAAAGGTGTCCTCTAGCAGCCCAACTCACAGACCATGACTGAACCTTTCTTTAAGTCACTTGCAGAGCCTTTAAATTTATAGTGAAGAAGCAACCAAAAAGCATTTTCTGCTTCTAGATTCATCTTACCATTATTTATTAGTTCCCTTTGCAAAAGAATGCAAACATAACATTTCAACAAGGGATCACAGGGTCTCGCAACACTCTGAATTGTCCATGCCTAGCTGATCTGACTGGCCATGCTCACATGTCTAGAGAGGCCAGATACTAAAATAGCTTATGCTTTTGCATAAATTGCCTCTATAGCCTGTTTCCCGTTTTACATCTTGACTTGGTTTTAAAGGAGGAGGAGGGTGTGGGGGGAGAAGAGATGCAACAGTCTAACCATATTTTCCGAGGCTAACTCACCTCAGCACAGGAAGCTGTTGGTGCTTTGTCTGCCTCTCTCTCTCTCTTCCCCCCACACACAGCACGCTCATTGCTGAAAGAAGGACTATGCTCACAAAAGCAGGCTGGGTAAGAAATGGAAAATGACAGGCCGTGATTAGCATCGGCTTGAAAACATCCATTGTTTGCTCGCACTTCTGTGCCTGTGAATTTTAGCCAGATCACAGCAAGGATTTTGTGAGTTGCTTTGCAAGGTGAAGCTCGAATAATGCTGATTTCAAAGAGGAAAGAAGCTTATTAAGATGCTGCGTAAATCAAAGTCAATTCTATTTTTATGTTTTTAAAAAAATAGGAAGATTCAGCTGAATGCGCAGCCTCCTGGCTGGCCTGTAGAAGAGGCAGTGATTTCCAGCAAATAACAGATGATGCATTCTCCATTTTCGAAGCCAGCTCGTTCCTAAACAACAAAGATTCGCACCCGTCCTGCTTTTTGCGCATGTACCGCACTGACTGGGTGTGTGGATGGATTAACTGTGACAAGCTGTGACATCAGCAAGGGCTGGATGCTGCCTGGCCGTGTGGTTTTGCAATGCATCCTCCCGTTGCTGCTGGGCTGACTCATTCACGTTGTAGGGTGAGTGAATTATGCGTGGTGTGAGCTAGCACAGACCGAAGTCTTCGGTGTTGCACTTCCATGCAGAAGCTGTGCCATAATTGTAAGGCAGGCAGATTTTCAGTCCCCCCTTACACAGATGTTATAGCTGAGGAGCAAATGCAGGAAAACATTACAGCTAATGAATGAACACAGAAGTTCTTCAGTTGTGAGTGCGGTAGGTGGTCTTTGACCTTTGAAAAAGACTCTGAATTAGGTGTATGGTCAGCAAAGCATGTGTAAAAAGCACGGGATATGTTTTGCCTGGGGACCACCAGGGAGGAAGAGTCAGTCTTCATCGGACTGCAGAAGATCAAGTGATCGTGGTTATTTTGGGACGTGGGGATTTCACGGACAGGAGCTGATTTACTTTACCTGATCATAGGAAGCAAGAGCAAGTTGGGCAAGAACATGGCAGAAGCAGCTCTAGTGTGAATGTGTACTGTATTGTTAGTTTCCACTCAATTCAAAAGGGAGAAGTGTTGTTTATTAATAACCCAGGAGCTTACTGATTACTTAGTTATTTATTAATGATCTTGTACTTAAACCTGAAATACCAGATAAGTAGGATTTTTGGTTGACATTGAGGAAACCTGTCGAGAACTGCTGAGAATTCAGCCTCTTGAAAGGTGAATGCTAGTTAGGGCTATTCTGCCCTCCATATGCTCTGATGTCTCATTTCCGTGGTGCTCACTGTCCCCTAGGATCTGCTCTTAAGGTCCAGAGGTTTTTTAAGTACTCAGCAGAACAAGAAGCTTATGTAGACAATTAGTGGGTTTGGAGCAAACAGAGTCTTTGTAACAGCATGGACTTTAAACTGGCTTCATTCATTACTCTTAGTTGCAAAAAAAACCCCAAGGAGGCAGGATCCTTTTGTATTGTAAGAGATACTCGGAGGGCAACAAGTTGCCGTCTTGGAAAAAATAAACTTGCTGACATTTTCTGTCCAGAGGTTTTGACCTTCATCTTGTAGGTGCTTATGACTGCTTCCCTGTCCGTTCAACAGCCTGTTCTCCTGGCTGAAAAATGAGATGGGTACTTCTGAAGACAGTTCCTTCTGGAGAACGTAAGAGAAGCAAGAATTTGAACTGACGTAGATTATTATTTTTGTGGGAACATTTGGGAAGTTTATTATTGCTTGTTTCCAGTGAGCATCTTGGCTTTGGAGCCCCTCTGCAGCTCCACTTGTGCCTGTTCTGGAGTTTGGCATCATGGATTCTGGAAAGGTGGTAAGCAGATCCTTGGGAAGCTGTATCCAGGGATGCTCCTCACTTACTGCAAGAACTGTTTTCACTTCATTTAGTCTTGAGAGGTGGAATTAAGTTATCATGCATATTTTACGCTCAACAGAAGAACAGTGACTGTGTTGCCATTGGCCCACATCCTGGACTTGGACACCGTGGACAAGAGAGTGTATGTTTACAGGAACCGCCTTACAAGGGCAGACAAAGGTGGTCTAAGCATCTCTGTTGAATGAACAGTGGTATGTCATAAGATCACTATCTCAGACGCCATAGCAGGGTAGCATCTTAGGCTGCACTTTCACTACTCTAAGACTGTAACGCAGAAAACCTTCTGTGGAGCAGGGTCTTTTTGAAGCCACTTTTTTAAGCGTCTCCCTCATGGAGTCCACCTTCCAAGTCTGAGGTTTTGCCAATAGCCTGCTGAAAAATTTCACTTACTCTGCAGGTGCCCCTTGCACCTCTCCCCTGCCAACACCTTCTACCAGTTTTCTGTCTCTACTTCTTGGCTGCATTTGCAACTAAGCGAACAATCTTTCCAAGCAGAAGCTCCCAAAAGAGGATGTAAGCAGTCTCTACTGCCATGGGAGTGGTGTTAGCCAAGCACTATGGCCTGTCTACCAGAAGAGAGGCTGTTTTCAAACATCGGTGCAAGCAGGCTAGATTATGTTAGCTTTTGATGTGCATGGTAACTTGTGTTCACCAGAAATTCAAAAAGGAGACCACACCAGCTGAGTGAGATTGTCAGGATGAGAAAGGTACTGCTCCAGTATATAGGTCCTTCCTGGACATTTCAATCCTAGGCTGTCTTCAACAGAACAGCTCTGTTGATGGTAACACTACATGTTACCTTTGAGTTCCTAAACAGGCTGTGACCTACTGACAGGGGTAAACGACAGGCTTCAATCCCAGGAAATTTTCTTCGGTACATTATAATAAAGGTATAATATAAAGTTAGCCTGACATGTTATCAGAGATTCAGTACTTGACTGAGGATCACCTGGAATGGAAACACTCCCTGCCTGTGTTTTTCTTGCTCACTTCTCTGCAGATAAGATATTTGGTTCAATGTCTTTGTGTGCACGTGTCTTCCAGGGCATGCAACTGTACCCCTGGCAGGATGAACCCAGGGCAGAAGAGAAGCAGCAGATGCTGGGCACAGGAGAGGAGCTATAGCTGTAGTCTAAGAAGTATTATCCACAGTGTGCTAACTGGAGCAAGTCAGGCTGTCGTGGAGGGTGACATGTCATGACAGCTAAAGCTAGCTTACGCCTGCCCTCCCAACAAATTAAGTTTGTGAATGGGAGTAGGCTGAAAGTGGCATGCATAAGAAGCACAATATGATTAACTTACAACAGTTGGGCATAGCAAACTATGCCCCTGAAAAGAAACTGCTGGAAGAACCTTTCTGCAGTAACAGGAAGCAGTGAAAAGCTGTTAACATGGGCCTATAGCCTTTGATTCAGCAAGGATTGCCCACAAGGCAAGCCTTTCCAAGGAAGAGAGAACAAGATTTTGTGACAACCAGTGGTCAGCCCTCTGTACTCATCACTGCTTCTCATATTCACAGCATCATTGTTGCTCCCAAGACGCAGCACATACAAATGGGTCTGGAACTGAGACCATGACAAGGACTTGGAAGACACCTCAGCAGCAGGCAGAAGTATCTGAAGTTTAGCAACCCCAGGCCTGGTGCTTGTGAGGGCATTGGTGCCAAGATGACAATAAATGTACTTTAGTGTTGTTGTTTGTAATGACTGATGATGAAGAAGGTCCATCTGGCAAGTGTCCCAGAAAAATCCCATATGGGGAACAGCTGAAAGCCAGGCACAGTCAGGACAGTGTTTGCTGGTTCACATCCAAAAAGCCAAACAGCAAACAATGAACAATCCCGGTCTGACAAGCACTCAAATGAAATTACGAGTACGTAAGTGTTTACAAGTGTTTGTAAATGAAGACAGTGGTGTCTAGAAACCATGTCATGAGGACAGAGAGGTTGGAAGAGGAGCAGGCAAAAAAAAGACTGTGAGCTTGCAACCAAAGGCCCTATCATTGGTATGTGATGGTGCACCAGCAGGTTACAGAATGTGCTGAGTTGGGAGAGACCCACAAGGATCATTGAGTCCAACTCTTAGCCCTGCACAGGACATCCCCGAGAGTCACACCATTTAAACAACTTTGGCAATGTCAAGTGAATTTATCCTGGGTCAGGGATTTACCTTGTCACGTGCCTCTAACAGTTTTGGTCTGGTCTTTGGTGTTCTAAAGTTACCTTTAGATCGCTCCCGGTAACAGCCTGATGGTTGAGCCAGTCTGTGCCCCAAGTGTGACAGCCAGCACGGCTTCCAGCCACTGTGTGGCAAGGAAATTCTAGCAATACTGCATGTGTTATAAAAAACCCATTGATCTCACATCAGAAGTGTAATATGGGTAAGGATAAGATCAAAATCTGAGGAAGTGTCAATCCTATGAGTCAGGTTTTATTGATTTTATTAATACTGTCTGGTCCACTTGCAAGGCAGAAAATACTCATACAAAATGACAGATCAGCCAAAGGACGTAAGAAGTGCCTCCATGCCTACACACAAAAGCTAAGATCTCATGTACCATCACTCCAGTCATGGTTGGCAGTGGCATTCTGATTTAAATGTTTTACTTAATTGATAGAGTAGAAAAAATGCAGATGTGCAGGGATCTTTAGTGTACGTATATCAGAAAGAAGGTTTTATTTATCCATATATTTTCACACAGTAGTTTATAGACCTTAGACTGGAGTCAGGAAGGCCCTTTTTCCTTTGCTATTATCTAAATGGCATTATTAAGTTTTTACAGGACCGTGGAGTTAATCATTGTTACACACACTGACTGTAAGTGTGCATGTAAGCAAATATTTCAATAGAACACAGGGTACAGCTGGAAATAGTTAATGGATCTGAGGGAGCATAGCTAGCTTTTGCAAGAAAGTATTTGTCTTTGAACTTTGGAATAGGACTGTCAAGATTTTTTTTTTAAATATCTGTCTAAACCAAAAAAACCCTGGTTTCAGATGGTCGTTCTGTAGTTCAACAGTGATTTCTAAAATACTTATATGGATACTAAAGCAAATATCTTTCTGCTATTTGCTTCTTTTACAGCGGCACCATTTGGGCAGGTACTGTAAGCCCACCAGTGGCTGCATACATAACCATTTCTGTCATGACCGTTTCTGTTATACTTTAAAAGAGGAAAAGCCTGCTTTAGGTCTTTGGTAAAAGAGTGTGACCTGCTGGGGCTAGAACTGTGTGCTTTGATACAGGATACGTGGAGCTGGTACAGTGGGTATGGCTTATGTTACATTTATTTTTCTTGTCCTGTTTTCCTCTTCTAGATCATGGCCAGAGATTTTTTTCTCTCCAGATCGCACAGATACTTTATTTATTCACTATGCAGTTCTGTCATCCCTTCTTAATTCTCTGGGCATTTGTGGTTGCTGTTACAGTTTCTTTACTGAAACCCTTCCCTGGCAAGAAAGTGCAGAGGGAGAGCCTCAATCAAAGAGGCTTAGAAATGCACGGGAAGGCACAGAAAGAAACAATTTATGAAACTCAGCACAGAGCCCAGCACTGATTTAAGAGCTCTGTTGATGGCCCCATTCTCACGTCTCAGCCTGATCAGTTACAAGAGCTGTAGGTGATTGTCCCTCCCCATTCCATCACACCTGAAGCGTTTCTTCTGCAGTTCACTTGTACAGCTTTCCTCCCAAACAGAGGCAAGGTGCCTGGGAAAGGGCAGGCAAGACTGCAGGGCAAATGGTCAGGCTGCACTGTACCAGAAAAATTAGGGGTAGTGCTTTGGCATGGCTGGAGAAATCACATTTGAGAGGTGTTGCCAAGACCCTGCTCAGTGCTGCTGTGTGACCAGGGCAGGACTTATGTCAAGGGCGCTTACAGAACCTTTTACTCAGGGCACACTGAGCTCAGAATTTGGGCACCAGGCCAAGGCTGTGGCTTGGGCCAAGTGGCAGTAGGTCACACTGACAGAGTATTGTCAACAGAAGTTCACTGTTAATTCCTCTTCGGCACTTCATACTGGCAAAAAATTCTCTGACCCTTTCAGATTTCAGTTCAGAAGTTATGGGAAACAGACCCACACAGTACCTTATATTTGTTTTACTGGATACCAGGCAAGAAAAGCCTTTCAGGAATTTAAAGCAAATCTTCAAATGTATCAGAAATAAATTGCAAATGCCAGTTTTCATGTCCTGGGTGAAAGAATTCCAGTGTTCCCGTGCAGATGCATCTCCAGATGCATCCAGATTTTACTACCTATGCCTCTGCAAGATTCCCTGATACACAAAGGGTTTCATCATGGGGCTGCTCCCAAGTCTTTGAATGCATTTATTCAAAGCTGGATAAAACAATTGCAGCCTGAGAATAACTAATCAAATGTTTACAGTGAAATAAACATTACAAACATTGTGTGCATAAATTCAGCATTCTTTGAAAGATAAAAAGTTATTTTTCAGCTGGACCGAAACCCATAAGAAGTGCCACTAAGAAAGCTATAGTATATTTTGCAAATTAGAAGAACATGAAGAAAGACTGCATATGGGACAGTAGGTGACCAAGGCCTAGCAGTAGGTAATCTAATGGAAACTGAAAAAAACAGCTTAGCCAAAGAAAAAAAAAAATCTAGGTAAATTTAATTTCAGCAAAGAGAAATCTTAATGTTTTATTAAAAAATCAAAATTCAGCAAGCAGGATCATTATATTGCTTCTGTTGCTGCTGCTTGTATAGGAAAAAGAGCATGGATTGGTCAAGTAACATGACTTGCTTATGGTGAACACCTGTGGCTGTAGAGGAGGTAGGTTTGTGTACAATTCCAAGAACCCTGGTTACATACCAGTTTTGAGAAGGACGCCATCTGACCAATTATCTACTACCAACTGCTATCTTTGCTGTAATTTGCAGTTGTAATTTTTATTACCTGTTTTCTTCAGAGGGATGAATGGCAGACTTCACTACAATTTTACCGCCTTGGACAACCTTATGGATCTCCTGTGGGAAAACAAGCTGATTCCAGGTAAGGGCAGCTCCCTGCCTTCACAGCTTGGTCTGTCTGTATATCTTTGCCCACATTGTACAAACATTAGAAGATGCTTAGAGAGTTTTTCCATAGCTGATTTTGACAAATACTCACTATTCACCTACCTGCCTTTACCTCATGTCCGTGCAAATGGAAGCAGTGTGAGCAAAGCAATACTACAGCAACTAAAACAATACAAATGGTTTGACATTGCTTTCGAAGGCAGTTTCAGGTGTATGAATTTGGAAGTGAGAGCTCCTGAAGAGGAGAAAACTTTGTAACAATTGACATGTACCTAAAAGGGCCAGAGAATCAGGTGCTCAAGGTATAACCTCTCATGGATTTCTGCAAGCATCCACTGTTTAAAGTTTTCTCTGAGGCCTGCGTTTATGTTGGCAATTATTAGTAGTGGTTACTGTAGTTGTTAACAAGTAACAAATGTGAATAACCTCAAATCTAAAATGTTTCTGGTGGGAACGTGTAAAAACAGGAAAGATAGCCCATTTAATGCTGCTTCTTCATTAACAAGTTTGTTTCAGATAATGTGATAGCCCCTTCATTAACCAAAATGAGATAGCATTCACAGAAAAAGGAGACCAATTCATTACGTCTTTTTTAGGATTTGAATTGATGGGGAATCCAGCAAGATATTTTTTAGATTTTGAAGATAAAGAACAGGTAGTAAGATGGAGAGACTTAATTACAGTTCTGGCCAGCAGATACATAGGTAAGTTAAAAAAAAAAAAAAAAAAACAAAACACCTCTGCTATTTATTCTTTTGTAATCCTTTGTAGCTACTTCAGAAAGTTCTCTGTGTGTTGTGTTCAGTTTCAAGACCCTGGATTTCAGCACAGAACTGGGAAAAAAAAAAAGAAGCCACATCAGACCATGGGATAGTAGCCCGGTTTTTTGCCAATCCATTCAGAATAAATAGTGTGCTGGGTGGTATATTTGGCCTGCCTCTGAAGACTGACTTGTAACTTAGTTATGTTGCTGTGGTTATAAACCACCAGCTTGTGCTAGGACAGAATAACTTGAATGCTTCTTGCATACTAACTTCAAATATTTCAAATGAGACAGAAACCTCAGCCTGAATTGAGGGTAGATGAGTGGCCTAGCCACAAGGCTGGAATTCACCTCCCTCTCAGCTTTCTTTTTTGAATATTGCTGCATTTCATCAAAAACATTAGATCATTTTGAAACTACCAAATCACATTTCCCTCACTATAAAGAATAATGAGGGAAATGATGTAGTTGTAGTTCTGGGTGCTGAACCTCACCTGCAGCCCCAGCTGATAAGGTTGTCTGGATCAATGTCTGGATCATATTGTCTGAATATGCCATTCACTGATACGTGAGGCCTCTCCCACAGATAGGTATGGATTGGAGCATGTTGCTAAGTGGAATTTTGAGACATGGAATGAACCAGACCACCATGACTTTGACAATGTGTCTATGACAGTGAAAGGTAAGCGTGTTTTGGAGCACTTACTGCAGTGGTAGACAGGTATGTGGGGTGAGTGGAGGGCGAACAGTGAGATAGGAGATACACTGGCAAAGAAGTGAGATAGGCAGGAGTGATAAGGAATGTGACAGGTACCCCTACACTGCTAAGGTTGTGTTACTGACTACACTTTATTCCCTGCTTGCACATCGATATACATGCAGAGATAGCAGGACAGGGAAAATGAAACAGGAGTTACACTAAGAGACACAGTTCATTGATTGGATGTAGGGTACTGTCACTGGGAATAAAGGTTGAAGGGTGGAGTGGAGCTCTCTCCATACAAGATCTTTGGAATAACCTTTTGAATGTAGCTGGGGTTTTTATGTCTTCTCGTGTTGTCAGTGCATAGGAATGGGTAACCCCAGTTTTTAAGGTCTTGCCAATAAATCAAATAGTAGAGTTGTAACATCTTTTTGTAGTTTTAGATCCAGTTTCTGTTTTAAGTTATCATATTCGATATATGCATCTGCTTGGACCTCAGGGTTTCTCAACTATTACGATGCTTGCTCAGAAGGATTAAGAGCAGCCAGTCCTTCTCTGAAATTTGGAGGGCCTGGGGATTCATTCCACCCCTTACCCAAGTCACCCATATGCTGGAGTCTTCTGTGTCACTGCTACAATGGGACGAACTTCTTCACAGGGGAGACTGGCGTAAGGCTGGACTACATCTCTCTCCATAAGAAGGTTAGTCCAAGATTTCAGTTTAAAGCAAATTTTTCAATCAGTTAAATCAAAGTTAGATTTTATTCTGATTTATGAAGTTGATGATGATGAACATGAGTGTCCAGCCTATAGTAGGAACCATGGCTAACTGTTCATACAAAATTTTCTAGATGTTCAGTTACAAGACTTCACTCAAAACAAATTTGCCTTTGCCCAATTCCCAAGGGGAAATAACTCCTCTACTTCTTTTCTATTTTATATTCTAGGAGGAGCTCATACAAACAGCATATGCTTTAGTGGTTGAGGTAAAAATAATAATAATATTTTCTGATGCACAGCTCCTCTTGAACTGGGGAACATGTTTTCAGAATATATTTATGTCTGTAGGGTATGTCTGTTTGTTTACTACTGTTTGCTCACTTTCGCTAAATGGATATGAAATATTGTTGCAGGGAGGTGGGAGTTCTCTCAACATCTTGCAACAAGAAGTAGAAGCAGTTCAACAAATTCAGAAGCTGTTTCCAAATTTTTCTTCTGTTGCCATATACAATGATGAAGCAGATCCAATGGTTGGATGGTCCACTCCACAGCTCTGGAGAGCAGATGTGACATATGCAGCTATGGTTGTAAAGGTAACAGTTCACTGGCAGTGTTGTCACAGTAATGCAGTTGCAAAAGACGACTTACAGTTAATTTTTAAGCAGCTGCTCAAACTATTAGATCCTAAAAAAGGAGAGCTTCCTACTGATACACTTGGGGTTTCCCTGAATAGTCTGGTTTTAATAGCTTGATTTAATTTGTATTAGTTTTCTTCATCTTTCCTTAAAAAAAACAAAACCACAAGACAAAACCAAACTGAGAAGCAGTCAGAGAAGTGCTAGAGACCTGAGCTGGTGAATGTGTGAGATACTGTATACAGTCACCCAGTTAGATCCACCTGATAAGACTATACCCACACATGCCGTCTCCATGATATAAGACTGCTGCTCTGATCTCACTGCTAGCTGTCACCTCACATGTGAGGCATTATTTCCCAGCTCCCTCATAAGTTTATCTCATCAAGAGACATCAGGTATAATTAAGGAGTCCCTGAGCTCTCAGCATAAGCCCATTCTTTAGTTTTGGTTAATGACTGTACACATGGGTCTTAATAATTACTGATTGTAATTAGTGATAATGCTCAAAAAAGCAGCAGAAGAAGAGAATTCTCAACATTTCTCCTTCTGCAGTAGTTGTACCTTGGCCCCAGAACAGACTTAGCTCTTCCATAGCAATATTTTCCACTTCAGGCATGGTGCTTTGTGAGCCACAACCTTATACAACGCATAGAGTCCAAGTGCTCCTGTGCAAAGCAGTAATTCCCAAACACAGGAGCATGGATGTCACCCAGAAAAAAGGGACATCTTATCAGCAGCTCCTGTGGAGGCAAAGGCTCCCAGTTCCTTTAGGCTGCATAAACACTTAACAGTCTTCTGTAAGGCAGCAAGTTATTGATTGCATCACAGAGAGTTTGCAAGAACAACTGTGTTTATAACGGCATGGTGATTTGAAGGGAGAAAAAAAGGCACATCCAGTGGAAAGTTAACACTTGGGTGTGTAGATGCTGAAGCCCTGTGTTGCTTCAGGGATACAATTGTGACACTGTTCAGTTGTCAGCCTTCTGAAGTTCTGTTTGATTCTGGCACTTGGGCACAATCTGGTAAACAGAGAGCTTGGGAATTCTGACATTTTTGCAGGAAAGCAGCACAGCAATCAGTGAAATAATTAACCAGTAAGGTTAATTAGTAAGTAAGAAAAGCCAGTAAGAACTACTTCCAAGTTAGCACCAAGTGGGAAAAATGACTCTTTGAGGAACAGAATCCAGAACCAGCTCCCAGCCACTGGTACAGTGTGTACAAAGTAACTCCAGCTTTGGAAGACCATTTAGATTTAATTCAGATGGCAAATCCAGATTCTTAATTAAGTATTCAAGACAGAGGAGGATCATTTATACTGCAGTAGACAAGGAAATGTGTCAGTTATTTATGAAGAATACTCGTAATAATTATTTCATAGACTTATTACAGGCAAAAGTATGTAGATACTTCAGATTTTACAGTAATTAATGTATCACCCAAAGTATAGTTTCTCCAAGAGTTGTGATGAACAGTTATGTTCTTCAAACTTTTCTAAAAGACAGTTCTTTTCAGTACCCTATAAAGACTTTAAAAAAAAAAAAATACAGGCGCTGTGTGTTGGATTTTCTGCGGGGTGAAGGTCCATTTTCTCTCTTGACTTTGCAGGTCATCATCCAGCACCAGAACCTGCTCATTTCTAAGGCCAACAACACCATCAACTACACGCTGCTGAGTAATGACAATGCCTTCTTGAGCTACCACCCCCATTACTTCACACAGCGGACTCTGTCAGCACGTTTTCAGATGAACAACACTAAGCCACCTCACGTCCAGATGGTGCGGAAACCGGTGCTGACTGTCATGGGCCTGCTGGCACTGCTAGGTATGGTAACCACTGATTTAAGAGCACATCCCACCTAGAAGCTTCCTGCCTAAGAGAGATTGTTCCAGCTATCTCACCGTTCACAAAAGCAGGATTTCTCCCTCCCGTCGTTTACCAGCTGTGTTAAAAATATGAAACTCCGTCTCCTCAGGGAAGTTAATAGCTCAGAAAATATTCCTGACAGTCCGTAATCCATTTGGTTTAACTTACTGCTTTGTTTATACCCTCTGTGTGCCAGCCACTCCTTTTTTGTTGACTGGTACTTCCTTCTTGTACCCATCAGAAAGAAATTAAGAAATTAAGAGATTAAGAAATCCCCACAGCTGGAAGACTTATTCAGCATACTAAAGGAAGAACCTATTCCCTGTCACATCTTTGGAGGTTGCTAGCTGAACTGCTACGCATAAGAACTGCTGTAGTATGTGCATGCTCTGCTGCTGAAAAATAAACCTGACTGAATCCTGTAAATTGAATTGGTAAACTGAATTGGTAAAATAAGGTAGAATTTAGCTCAGCTTGCAGATCTGTGTGCTTTGACCCTTCCTATTTTGGAAGCTGTACAGGACTGACTAACAGCGATTCTTACAGAGTTGTCAAATCTTTTAAAGGAGAAAAGCAGATTTTCGCAGAAGTGAAGAGCAGTGGAGTTGAAAGCACTCAGAACAGCACAGTTGGTGTGCTGGTGTCTGTGCACACACCAAGTGAGAGGCAACCCTCAGACAGCTGGCAAGCTACTCTACTGATGTATTCAAGTGAGGATAACAAGACTTCAACCAACATCAGCACCGTCACAGTGAATGTCACCCACTTCCCCAGTCATGGAGGTAAACAAATATCATGTAGGCAGCTCACATAATTGTTCTTTAGGAAATAATATCTGCTTAGTTGCCCTTTGTTGCAAGAGTGAGTTTCATTTGCTAACTTTCTCATCTTCTGGGCACTCCTAGATTTTCTGAGATGTGATGGTTTTCTTCTAGGAAAGGTTCTTTCCTAACGCCTACACTATGACCCTGCCTTCAGTGGCAGCTGCCAAGTGCTATCTTTTTGGAAAGCTGTTAATCCTTGCCCTTGTCTGGATAATGCCAGGCATCAATTTCCTTAATGAGATGAGTCCAAGACAGCCAACATGACCACATGATTACACAGCTGATGAAGTTGCCCAAGGAATATGTGCCTCACCTGCACCAAAAGAGGATTTAAATTCAGGTTGTGGAAGTAATAGCTTGAAATGTAATAGCTTGGCAAATGTAAACTGTAGAGCCTTGTAAGGGTGCTAGCCATGGGACTTCCCAGTGAAAGCCAGGCTCCCATGCGCTGAAATCACTTTTGAGAAGGTAGACTTACACCTCTTCTGTTCAATTTATTCTTGTTAATCTTTAAATCCAAGTAAAGGCTTTGCTTTCTTTCATCTGTGTTCCTAAAGAGCTGGTGTATGTGACATATTACCTGGATAACAACCAAACCAATCCCTACCTGAAGTGGAAAAACCTAGGAAGCCCTGACTTTCCTTCTCCAGAACAGTTCCAGCAAATAAGGGATGCTGAGGTATGACTGTATGCGTTTGCCTGAACTGGTTTACAGGTAAAGTGCTTGTGAAAAAGACAAGAAATCAGGCCAGGTTGTCAAAATTTCATTAGCCCACAGTCATTTACTTCTCACAGACACACAAAAATGCACTTGCAGTCATGCAGAGAAATGTAGCTGATACACAACAGATACCTTTATTTTATACAAGAGATTAAATGTAGATGACCACCTTCTTTGCTACTGGCCTACCCATAAACTGAAGAGGCACAGTTGCTCCTGGGGACGTTCCACTTACTCTCTGCTTCAGTGTACTTGAGACCCTTTCTGTTCTGCCTCCCCAAATGAGTCACATGGCCCTGTGTATACAAGCCAAACTGCTGCATTGGAGGGTTGAAGTGAACCCCGTCAATAACAGAAAAGAAACAGCTCCATGAGGTGGAAACTACCCTGTGCAAGTCCAGAAGACTCCAGGGCCTCACGAGGAGGGCTGCAGCTTCCCCTCATCCTCACTGGTGCTGAATGCACTGCAGAGGTAATTAAGGAGTAAGTCCTCTCTGAGAACTCCTCTCCTGCCTATGGATAACAGCCATGTGGAAATTATGTACTGTGTGCGAGAATATGTCGCTTCAGGTCCCTCACTGATAGTTTCCCTGTGCATTGGAACACACAGGTTACACTAAAGAAGGACACCTTCATGCCCCTCAGGACCCACAGACAGTGGTTGCCTTCTGGCTTTGGTGTGCAGTACTATGTCTTCTCCTCCCAGTCACCATAAATGACTAGCACTAAGGCCTGCTGGATACTGTAGGAGCCATCAGCTCTTCCTTTAAAAGGGCAGCAGCGAGGTTTTAGATGCCCTTGTCCATCTGGTGAAGCCTCATCCCCAGAGACCAGCTACGTGGCTGTTGTAGCTAGCAACAGCTTTCTCTACACCTCGTGAACAGACAGGTCTTTGTAAAGACCTGTAGCCTAAAAGGCTGCTAGAAGCGACAGAGTGGGCCTAAAGGGCATTTTTCAATCAACCCAGCTTGTGAGATGGACAAACCCTCGTGTTTCCTGAAGAGCTAGAAAACAGGTGTGATAGGAAAGTCTCCCAACTTGAAGAACTTTGATGGCTCTGAGCCACTTAGCAACACCAACTCTACTGGAAATTTAAAATCCCACAGTAAATACACAGGCACTTCACACTGATTTTACAGTTGGCCTTTGGGTGCTGTAATGAAAGAGTGTTCACAACACTGCTTTTCGGCTCCACAGGACCCACTGGCTGCAGGCCCATTCCCCCTTCCTGAAGGTGGCATCCTGACACTGAAGCAAGACTTTCCCATTCCCTCAGTCTTTCTTGTCCACATCTGTGCAAGACCTAGATCTGCTCCAGGTCAGGTATGTGTTGTATTCTACTGTCAGACTCACCAAAAGAGAAACTGCTTCCTGCTTTAAATCTTACTAAGGAGAGCCAGACTAACATTTGAATCAATTAAAAGACAATTCTTTCCTTTGATGAGAAGGTTCTCCAAGATATAATTCAAGACAAAACATCACACAGCAAGTGGTAGGAGCCTTCACTGAGATAAATGGAAGTTTATCCATTGTTGGAAAATAATAATGCAGTACTAAAAAGTGCAATATCTTTTTAAAAATTTCATGCTATACTACCACGCTTGACAATAGCTCTCCAGTTAATAGTTGATAACTAAAGATAAAACGGAATTGTGGCTGTCACATATTAGACAACTGTATCTGCTCATTCAGTCCCACACATGTTCACAGCGGTGCCCAGAGCCTCTGAAGGTCCTCTGCAAGGTTGATGTGTGGGAGACATAGGCTACAAAACCACAGAGCCAGGGATTTTGTTTTTTCACCTGGTCTCAGTGGAAAAAAATCAAAGCAAATAGCTAGTAAGGAAGGGTGAACACAGAAATCTGACATGGCTGATTGGTTTGTACAGTTCTCTTACACAAGCATCTGTGTTTTGACAGGTGACTGGTGTTCGTTTGATCCCTCTCACGAAGGGGCAGGTCACTGTGCTGTGGGATGATGATCACGTAAATTCAAAGTAAGTAGCTTTTAAAATAAAATGGTTTCAACTGAGTTACCAATGCATCACTGCCTAAGTTGTCACCAGTTTACAGAGTGAAACAAGTTCAA
Organism: Empidonax traillii; assembly: GCF_003031625.1. Taxonomy (NCBI): domain Eukaryota; kingdom Metazoa; phylum Chordata; class Aves; order Passeriformes; family Tyrannidae; genus Empidonax; species Empidonax traillii. The sequence continues at coordinate 3,617,934 of NW_020955195.1, forward strand.
AAATTAATGAATAATGTCTCCTTGAGAGATTTTACAGTGCATTTGTCTTACAAAATGAACTGTAGGACCTGCATGCAGTAACTATGGAGAGCAACCCTGACTGATTTGCTGCCTGACCCAAGGAATCTGCTTGTTTCACACCAGCATTCAATGGCATTTCTGAGGGACTTGCCTTCAGCATAGCGGACAGGAAGATCCATGGTGAAAGTAGTATTATCAGCAGATGCCTAGGTGGGATCTTGCACATCTCTGTAAGGGATGTGAACCAGGAGACAAAACCTGCAGCTCTTTGCCTTCAGCAAGCTGGACTGGACTGGAAACTCTCTGTAGGTGAACTGTCAGAGGTGATCCAGTGTACAACTACACCTCAGGAAGCACTGACTTAGCTCCTTTTCAAGCCAGTCTCCCATGACTCTTCAGCTTGATAATCCCAATTTGGGAGTAAAAGATGCTTAACATTTTGTGATGCTGCATATGCCCAACGTGGCCAGTCTGCCTGGGTGTTCTGTGGGCTGTTGAGGCCCTGGTTATTCATAATGCTGACAATTGATGCCATCTTGCATTTGGTAGGACTGAGTCAACTGACTATTTCCTGGTTTTGGCCTTCTTGTTGAAGTGGCCCCAAGACTAGTATTTGATTGCTCAACACATTATCAGTTGTAGTAACTGAGCTGTCTGTTTTTTTCTTTTTTTAGGTGTATAAAGACATTTGAAGTGGAATTCTCGTCAGATGGAAAAGCGTACCAGCGGATTAATGCCAAAGACACAATATTCACTCTCTGGGTCTACAGTCCAGGTATGGCAAATAGGTAAACTGTCATGCTGATATTGCCACTTGTGTGTGAAACATTGTTTAGTAACTACTGAAGGTCTGTAACTTTCTGGTAACATACACTCCCAACACAAATAAGAGCACATCCCTTCATTTAGGACCACATTCTCAGTGAGAGCTGTATTCCCAAGGACAAACACTGACTGACAAATAGTCATGAGGATGTTATTAGTAGTATTGCCCTGGATAAATTCCTTGTTACAGAAGCCATAGAGACCTAGCTGCAGGTGTGGGAAGGTCCCTGAGAAGCTAAGCAGCCCTTTTGTAGCTGGTGTAGAAACATGCAAAAATGACAAAAAAACCCAGGTGGTTCACATGACCAGAGCTTGGTGTTGTGCTTTTGAGAGTAAGATCACACAGCAAGGCAAGTCTGAGGTTCCGTCCTGCAGGTACTGACCATGCCTTTGCCAAAATCTGTACAGTGCACTTGGGGTAGGGCAGTAGAGCAAACTGCCTTGATAACACTTGCTGTGCACCGCTGAGTCTGGAGATGTTAAACTAAGAGTATAGCATCAGCACGCAAATAAGTGAGAGGTTTTGCCCACCTTTCCATGGAGGGGTCGGTTGTCTCGCATTTACCGTGATCTGATCCGCCCCAGGAGGGTTACACGTTCCTTTTATGGCTTGGCAGTCTTAAGCTGTTGAGATACTCCCCTGTAAGGATAGAAGAGGTCATGTCACAAGAAAGTTTGTCCTGGCTGTCTGAACCTCAAGACATGGAGTGACACCTCTCTTTGCTGTTTCCTAGAGCTTTCTTCTTAGTCCTAACTAGTCCTAACTTAGTCCTAACTGCTTAAGTTGTAAATGTTTCATCTTTGTCAACAATGCAAAGCTTCTCCCAGAACATGCGGTCATTTCTCCTCCAGTACAGCCAGCATGCAATAGAAGCCTACACAGATGAAACACCCAAGTGAAAGAAGATAGTGTTGTTTAATTTGGATATTTTTTTTTCTTTCTTATTTTATTTTTTTAAGCAGACGTGATCTAGTCTGCAGCATGACTATCTAACAGGTATTGATAATAAACACTGATGAGAGCTGTGTGAAACACAAACAGACCTTGCCTCGCAGTGATACTAATAAAGAGCAATTCAGAGATGGTTTTGCCAGAAACACCTTCTCATCTCCTAGTCCGAGAAAACCTTAACATGAGCAGTGGGTGGGTAATAAAGTTCAGAGCTATTATTGCAATATAAAGGCTACACAGGTAAACAAAAACTGAATCAGGACTAAGGCAAACCTCTGAAATTAGTATTCATTATTATGTTACAATATTAAATACCAGTTTTATTTGTTTATTTCAAAAACAACAACAAAAAGAAAAGACTACTCAAAAAAATCTCATGTCTCAGCAGCCTTTATTGCTAAGTACTTCCTCCTGACCCACTGTTTCTAGCATCCTGTTTCTTTTAGCAAAAAATTACTAAAACACACATAAAAATCAAGCAAATAGATGAAAAACCACCAAATTTACAGTGCTTGTGGGGTCAAAGAGTCTGCTACGGAAAACTGTGTTCTTTGAGCTGGGTCAAGGCTGAAAATCAGCAGAACCGCAGAACATCAACTTACCCACCTCTAAAGTGGTGCTGCTTCCTGAGTTGAGCACAGGGTTTTCAGTCAGCCTGTGTGCTTGCTTCTTGTTCTGCTTCGTCGTTGATCCTGTCCCCACATAACTGTTTGAAAGGCACAATTCAGGCAGAAAAGTTAAGTCAGAAAAAAGAAGGAAATGACTAGTTGTGTGTTGCAGATGATGTCATAGTTTTTTTTCAAAGGTACTGCTGGTAAAGCAGTCCTGTAGCTGTACTTGCAAGCCCTCCTAATGAGGAGAGAGGAGGTCCTCAGCTCAGGGAGGCAAAAAACTCTAATACTTGACCATCAGGAGTTTATAATCATTTTTAGACACGCACAGACACATTGGCATAGGGTGCAGAACTGATTTCCCCATCCCCTTCCACAAACCTGCATTTTATAGGAGTAGTGCCTGCTCCACATCCTCCAGGTACCTCAGGTGTCAGCGTTTCACAGTGACATTTCTAACCTTTTCGTTTGCAGGAAGCTCAGTCTCCGGCTTTTACAGAGTGCGTGCCATTGACTACTGGGGGAAGGCAGGCCCGTCCTCTCCTCCTGTGGAGTATGTTGAAGCTTTCAAGTGACCCTGAAGAGTGGTGCCTGGCTTGGTGTCAGACTGGTGTATGTTCCCTGCAAATGACAACCCCCCAGAAAAATAAACTCCTCCCAGGCCGAGGAGGGAGTATGGAAAGGACCTGATGAAGCGAGTTAGGAATGCAAGTTAGAAGCAACTGCCCCTATTAACTCTTCATAGCACTAAAGGCAGCATTATCCATCAGCCACAACTGACAGCCCAACTGGTCAGAGGCTGCCATAGTAGTGGGATTCAGCTTGTTAACTAGGAATTATGGGAATAAATATTTATTATCCCCTATTTTACAGTGAGCTAATGGCCAGGACAAGCAAAGATTTCTAGAGGTCACAAACTGCAGCAGAAATAGGACCATTGCTTCACTGTGTGAGACAGGATGGCAGCAGAGACCTGTCTAAGAGTAAACTGCCTGCCTTAGCTGCTGGGCTGTCTTGACCTAATGGTTTGATTGAAAAGTGCCCAACAACCAAACATATCCAAAGCATGAAGTGAAGGATCCCTTCTTCCCTGATGGTTATTCACAGCAGGTTGTTTCAGATCCGTTGCCATGTCTTCAGGTGTATGAGGTTTTTCACTCTCTCATGGAGGGCTTTCCACCCCGTTCTCTCAGCATTTGTGACTGTTCCTGGCATGCCAGAGCTGTTTCCCATAGGCAGAGGAAAGGGTAGCAGCTCATCCTCAGAGGGGAAGAAGGCACAGAAAACCTTAGGCTCCAAACTTCCCTACCTTTTCTGTTTTCTGTTTTTGCTCAAGTCATCTGTTTAAATGATAGCCATCAGCCACTGCCTCTTTGTGGTGGAGGCTCTAACCCTGAAAGTCCCTCTTCCTCTCCTTTGCTGTCACCACTAGCCTGGCATCCTACAGCCCTTAGAGGGGAGCTTTCCCCCCAGCATGCCTTGCCTCTCAGACTGTAAGTCACAACTCAGTTTTGGATAGTCAGGAGAAAGCTGAAACGGCAGTTGGAACCTTTTGTGTTTTCACATTACAGGAGAGCACACCCTTGAGTGTAGCAGGGCTGCTACTCACAACACATAGGAAATTAACCAAGAACAGTTGCAGGGCATGTGCACAAGTGTGAGATAGCCCTAGATCATGAACACTGCTGGCTGTGCTTGCTGCTGCCAAACACTTTATGTAAACAGCAAAGTTCCCTGAAATTGCAGGGGTGCTTTTTTACTCCCCCCTTTTCACAATTGGCACAGTTTGAGCTACTCCTTTAAAACGCTTGTAGTGAGAGGGATGATGCCAGTGAAAACAGCTGGAATGTTTTCCATAAGAGGACTGACTTTGTCACACAAACAAATCCCCTACTGCTTTCTTTGCTGACATCAGCCACCTCACCAACACAACAACAAAGACTGTGTATTTGATGAAACATTCAGGTCTCAGAGAAGAAAAAAAAAAACCAACAAAACACCAAAAACAACAAGTTTGCACTGTAGGAGAGAGCTGAATTACCTCAAATGCCCTCACTTTTACAGCATGAAAAGAAACATATACAAAAAAGCCAGTATACACTGAGGTGTGGCCTTGTATCTCCTTTACTTCTGGTAACTTGTTCGTATGCTTGTACTGAAAATTAGCCTTAAAAGATTCATTTTGTCACAGAATTCAGATGAAATGTTTCTTGCCTGACTGAAGTTTGAATAAGGGTCATGTGTCGCATTCTAATCTTGCAATTCCTTGTCCGTAAGACAAAACAGAAAAGGGCCATGGAGCCTACTGAAGTGATAAGCTTCTCAGTTTTGGAAAAGCTACTGATAAATTCTACTTGGATGGGGATAGTAAAAATGCATTTTCAAGTTGTTATAGCTGCCCCTAAGTGAAGAATCAGAATACACATTTAAATAAAATTTAGCAGTTCAGACATATTCTGTTGCTAGTATGAGGTGGAACAACGACAAAAAATTATTTAGATAAGTATAGGGTTTTGAGAGATTTTAGTGTGTCTGAAGCAGGGGAAGATAGAGGAGCTTTAGAGGACAGTTTACCCTGTTAGAATGTCCTACCTGAGTAGCCTTCTGCTTTAAAATTTGCCCACACTGACGATCAGAATAGAGCAGTCTTTATCAAACTAAGGACTGTGCACCAGCTACAGGTGTTTGAAAAAAAAAAGGAATCATAGGTGTTGTGAAGAGTATTGATTTTATTACTCAGGGATGTAGAAGAAAATATATGAAAGTGCAAACCATGAAAAATAGAAGATTTCTTTTAAAAATCTTCTTTGCTGCTATGGTATAAACTTATTCCTTTAGGGAATAAGCATGTATAAACAATTACAGAGAGAAGATAATTTGATATTTCCAGGCTTGAATGTATTTCATACAAATTATAGAAGTTTTGGAATGCCTTTGTCTTTTCTGTAATTTAGTGTCTACAGAAAAACATTATTTAATACTTGAAACTTGAGATTTCTGTAACCTTCTGTTGCTGACTCTGCCTGATATTGCTTTCAAAATTGCATGTTTAATTAATCTCCGCCTTTGCCAGGCAGTGATCAGCCTCCCATCACAGTCAGAGTTTTCAGAAGTGCCAGATGTTCATAGCAGTAAGTGTGAGTAGCAGGTGCTTAGTAGTTCTGCAGTATCAGAACCAAAGCAGGACTGCAGAGCAGTCAGGTGTGTCTCTTGCTGGCCATAAATCCACGTAAGAATATCTGACTGCACTTGCAAGGTGGGATTGTTTGCTTGTACTTCAAACAAAACCTTCTAAGGGGATATAACAAGTTTGCAACTATATACGAATTTTTGCAACTGAATCTTTCAGCTGTTTTATTTTGTCTAATTGTGTATATGCTGCATTTGTTACCATGTTTTATGCTACCCAATAAAACTAGTTTTTAATCTCTCACATGAACCCTGTGAAAACATCATTGTGTTGTAGAAACTGCTTAAAACTCTTGTGTCAGCAACTGAATCTTGGGAATTAAAGACTCTTCTCAAGGATTGCCATGGTTTAACCCCAGCCAGCAACCAAGTACCATGCAGCAGCTCGCTGCCTCTGCCAGCACAAGGTAAAAAAGATACCTTCATTGGCGCATGTTTCAACATGAGATAAAAATGAAGCATGAAAAGAACCTTACCATAAAAAATTTCAAGGCTTAAGTAGAAACCTAGTGCATAGACTGCCTCATGTACCACAGCCCAGGGGAAACTGGTCAAACTCGACATGGTATCATAGTGTCAGATGTCAGTGTCCTTGCTGGGAGAAGGTTCACTGGTGTGTGAAGGACAATATCCTTGCAGGGTCCCTCCTGCTGTTGCACAGTCATAGACTTTCTGCAGCGCTAAAGGACCTTCTGAGGACAAAACAACAGTCCTTTTAATTCGTTAACAATTTTTTTCTCTTGTTAGTGGAAAGTTCATGCAGGACAAAGATTATGACTTGGGACCTATGCACACACTTGAAAACCAGAAATAACAGGCTGCTTTTTCATCAGCCATCTCAAACAGCAGACAGAAGACTGCCTGCATCTAGATATACCCTAGATGTTTCGTGTTGAACCCAGTGGAATTTCAAAAGGAGTGTAAATCTTATCAGAATACACTTTTGGCTGCCTGCCCTACCCTACCTTGTCTTTCACGTTTCCTGCAGTCGTTGGAGAGAGAGGGATATGAGCTAATGCCCCACCTGTTATTAACTCACGAGATCACATGGTGGGGACCTGCTTCTGGTCCTGATGGGAATATGTTTCCCCAAGTACAGGTCAGATTCCTGGGGTGTGTATAACTCTGTTATGAATTCATCCAGAACCACCACTATGTTCCTAGGAGCCTGGAGAGATAACCTTATGTGGCTGAGGGGGGATTTCACTGCCTAACTCATCTGGACAGACACAGTAAGGATGCACTTGGTCCTGCATGTAGGTCATCCCTTCTTGCTGTAACTCCTACCTGCCATACAATTGCCACAACCATAGATATTAAAAATCCCACTTCTCTAGGACTGGTAGTATTGGTCTGAATGTTCTGTCCAAAGGCCAGGCTCCTTCAGCTGAGGGTTAGTGTTGTCTAATCAGTTGTGATACAAGTCCTAAGTTCAGTATTCCACCCTAGTATTTCCTCATGGGAGAGGAGTGCAAGTGGTGAACCTTCAGTCAATGCACTGACCTTGCACTTCTTCCAGCAGAAAAGGCCAGTATTTTGTCAACACTCACAATCTTTCTGTATGTGGGGTTTTGGCATTGCCTGCTACTGCTCCTCTGTTTCTATCCTTAGCTTTAGATGGTAGTTCACCATCTTGTTCCCTGTCAAGGTGGCTTTCCTGGGACCTGAAGAGCAACGAACACCTTTATTTGAAGCTGGTTAAGAACCGTATGAGTACTGCCTGAAAATCCTGGGAGAGACAAGCTTGAGAGACTTGCCTGCATCCCTGGGATAATCTCTCTGGTTTTGGAGAAGGGTCCTTCCAACAGATGCAGAAGATAATCATCAGTTACTGTAGAAAAGATTGTTCAAGCATCTTGCAGAAACTGTTCAATAGTGTAGTGCTCTGAAGGTCTTCACTCAACGTCAGCCGTGTGCCACACACCTTTTGAAACCTTCAGGGGTAGGGGCTATTCAGCTTGTTCTTACCTCTATGCTTGGCAAACATAAACATTTCTATTGTTGACAAACTGCAGAGATCACCAGGTTGCCGGGGACATTCTAGACTGGTAGCTTTATTAATAGGAAGTATTAGAAGTGAATGTGATTTTCCCGAAGGCAGTGGGAAGTACATGTTCATTGTAGTGACTCAGGTTACCCTTTTTCTACGTGGAGTTTTCTAGACACTGTTCTTTTTGGTTTTCTGTGTCTGTTAAATTCTCGGCCATAGAACCTGTCTGTTCTATATCTTTCAGCTCTATACCTCTGAGATACTGAAAGCTGGATGATGAAGGCAGAGGGGGAGTAAACTACTGTTTATGCCACTGGAAATGCAAGTAACTGCTCATTTAAAGTAATGAACAGTGTTGTTGAAAGGAACATCTGCTTTAATGCATTTGTGGTCCAGGATCTAGTTCGAAATATTCTGTGCAGGTTTTTGAGTATTCAGATGTACCAGATTACCAGAAGTAACTGTAAGATATTACCAGGCAGCAAGGATCACACTGTCAGCCTCACCTCAGAGTTGTTGTTCCATAGAGTTTCTTAGCTTCAGAATCTAAATGGAAGTGGTAGTGGAAGAGGCACGTTGTATCTGCCAGGGCCCTGCAGGCACCCACAAGCTTTTGCTGCTTTGTGCAGCCTCACCTGGGACCTCCACCCACATACCCTTTGCCCATAGTTCACAAACCTTCTTCACCTCAGCCCATACCCCCGTTTTCTTGTGACCCTTGCTGCAGGTAGCTGGGCACACCCAGCTCGGTGCTGGGGAGCAGCCTGTGCTGGGAACAGCCCTGGCTGCTGTCTCGCCTCTCCTCCGTGAACATCCTCGCTCCTTCTGACCCCAACAGCACAGCAGGTAATAAAAAAACAGTCCCAGAAGTATGTTTTTTTTTTTTTTTTAAAAACATTTATTGATTAATGCCACATTAGGTAATATTGTATTGCACACAGTTTACAGATCCCCCAATGTTTTCATGTGTTTGTCAGGCAAAACACACTAGTCCTATGATTTTATTTTTTTTTATTAGCTGAGTGGCAACTTCAAGACCAAGAGGTCTGGTTTCTGGGCTTAAGGATAGGATCGGAAGTGTACTTTTAGCAGGCCCCTGGAAAGAAAGAAAAGTAAACTTTAGTCCTTTTAAGTAAGTTTGCGAAGTGCTTTAACAGTCTTTAGGTCTCCCGTGAAGCTACAGCTACAGCCTTCCTAGAGCACTTCTGAATCACAGTACAAGATTAGTGCAAAAGATGCTGTTTGCACTGCTCTGTGTATTGGCAAAGCACTCGGGCAGCCTTTCCCAGCTAGGCGTGGGTTTTCAGCTTTTCTGAACATCTAGCCATGCAAACCAGCCACCTTCCCTCTGCTACAGAGAGCACTGTGGAGGGGTACGGGGCAGGGATGGCCACCCCACGCCCACAACCTTGGGGAATGCCAGCACCTGAGCTGCAGTGGGGGACTGGCTGGACAAGGATGTGCCGTTCAGAAGGTTTTAGCTGCTCTTCCTTGTCCCACACGTGTGTTCCTCGTCCCACATGTGTGTTCCAGTGGCATCGGGCCTGGCCAACCTCCAGGCAAGGCAGTGAGTATGTGAAGGGTGGGCACTCAGCTGCCAGCAAAGAGGAGCTTCTGCTTCAGCATAGCCCTAAAAAATTATCTGCCTGTCTCATGGGCAGCATTTGAGCTAGATCAGCTCCCGTACCTTTCAGAAATATGTTCTCGAAATGAGCTTTGGACAGGGACTGTTTGCATCTCTGTGGCACAGCTGCTGACTCCCACTGCCAGCAGGCACAGTCAGAAGCACCCAGAGCCCCTCATCACTGCTGCTGGGACCACTCAAAACACAAATTGTGATGGATCTAAGAAGAGTGAGGGTGGTCCTTCCTGGAGCCACCTTCTCCTTTCCTGGAGGACGCTGTTCCCCAGGTGGTCAAGACCTGCCTTTCCAAGTGCTGAAACACAGGGTTGTTACATCCATCCCTGTCCTATCTAATAAGAGTAACAAAGCTGATCTTTTGGTTAACATGCCAGTTTCAGCACACAGGATTCCTGTAAGGGCAATCCTAATGCTTCAGAACCAGCCTGCAGCAGGCTCTCATCCTTGCATGGACTTCCCTTTGTAGCTGTTTCTTACCAGATCTAACATTAAGAAAGGGTTGCTTAGCGAGCACACCTTGGTTTGCTACGGTTCTGCCGCGTTAGTGGCAAGCGCAATCACCTGCTCTTCAACCCAGTGAGTTTGCCAATTAGCCCACGGTACCTGACTGAAGCACGGGCTGGAACTGGCCAGACATGCAGATTTCCTCCTGCTTCTGGCGCACGATGCGCTGGATGGCCGGGGGGAGGCCGCGGGGGTTGCGGGAGAAGATCAGGGAGTAGCCGTCATCGCAGGAGCCGTCCTCCTTCAGGCTGCGGCAGGCGTAGGTGATGGCATAGTTGTCGTAGTCAGTGTCGATCACCCAGTAGTTGTCCCCTAAAACATCAGAGCGCGCGTGTTGGTCACCGTGGGCAGAACAGAGCCTGGGGTGGGGGGGATGCTTCCACAGGGGCACACCTCACTTCATGGCAGGGATAGCTTCCCAAAGGATCTAGTCTCGCCTCCCGTGTCCAGATTGTCTCCACACCGTGAACAACTGGGACAAGCACAGGGAATCTTGAGACTGTGTTGTTCCCCGTGGTGTTTCAATGCATTTTCACCTTTTGTTTCTTAGGCTAGTATTAGGAAGATTAGCTCTTTCTAGGTTTGCAGTGACAAAAAAAATATCTTTTTGTTGCTCGTTCAAGCATGGTGGGGGGAAGGGCATACAGAATAAATTTTGGCCACACAGACTACACTTCCTATACAGGAGGCCTCAGCAAAATATGCCTCCTACTTTCCAGCCTTGCTCAACTGAGTTCATTTTGGTGTGGCTTATCTTCAGTACCGAGTGAATGTATTTCTTTCTTATTCATTAGTGGGCCAAGTCCTGCACAATTTCCACAGCTGGATTCCCACAGCTATGGGACACTCAGGCACAAAGGATGGGGTTTGCAGAGTGCATAACTGAGGTTCAGCATGAGCAGTTGCTGCAGCAGGAACTGCAGTTAACAGCTCCATTTCTTTGAGTCCAGCTGTGTCTGTCTGAGGAGAACTGTGCCTGGCTGCTGGAGTTCAGACGTGGGTCCACGTGTCTCCTCCAATTAACTATGAAGAGTGCAAGGATGACTGACCTCAGCACTTTTATAATGCCCACAGTGGGGCCCAGGAACTATGCTTCCCTAAGTCCAACACCTCACCTGGCTGTACTAAACCTATGTGTGTGGCCCAGTGCCTCTAAGCTGCATCCTCCCTGTTAGTGTGTATGGTGTATGAGGGGGGTCTCTGTGGGGTCTCTGGATCCTACCCTTTCTGTGGATATAAAATGCACTGCTTGGATAAAGTGTTCCCTCCCAAAAAGAGGATAATTTTTCTCCACTTAGAGCAATCTGAGCTGAACTGTTTTTCCTGCTCATGTGTTGAAATACACACCCAGGGAACCTTAAGCAACTGACCAGTGTCAGAAGGCTGGAGAAGTTCACTTACCACCACTGGAGAGGTAGCTGGCCAGTCCCTGGTAGGTCATGTACATCTTTGCTGGAGTGGTTGGGTCAGGTACTGTGTACTGAGCAGCCATGTCAGCACAGATCACCCAGAAACTGCAACGAGATCCATGAGAGTCAAGGTAAAACCTGGCAGCATGTGAGCTCCAAAATGGGTGTCCCTCACCCAGGACTTGGGCACAACTGCCTCAGGCATGGACATGGCCTGTCTGGTTCCCAGCTCTGCTGTATGATTATGCTGTGGCTGGGGCAGTGCCTCCTGACCCTATGGCTTTTTGCCACCCATATCTGTCCAAGCAGACAGCCACCTAGCAAAATGATGAATGTTGTTTCTCGGCTCCCAGCCAGCAGCCTGCAGAGTGAGGTGCCCTGCGTTTGGGCTCGTTTGGGGTCATTCACTGTGTCCCCAGACAGAGGCAGGGAGTTGACTCTGCTCTCTCTAACCCTTCCTAGCTCTATTGGCACAGGGATGTCTGTCACAAGCACTGTAATAATTACAGCCCCCCTTCCAAGCTAGTGAAAAGCCGTCACACAGCCTTTGAGGCCCTTGTAGGTGCCCATTTCTTCCCATGCCTTTTTCTGGTTGGGATCTGTTTGCTTTGAATAGCACCCATGTTTTAGCACAGTTTGTCAAGCATTGCCTGGATTTGTGGAACAGGGGAAAGATCTTCATTCCCTTCCTTGCTCAGGCTGCGCTTCCCCTTTATCCTGCCTTTGCGGAAACAAAATTCCCAGCAGCCCTGAGACCCTGCTTGATTTCTGAAGAGTCCTTTCAGGAATCTTCCCACTTGCACTGTATGGCCTGTCTTCAAAGCTTCATTTGTCTTCATTTCCCCTTCCCAAAATCTCCTGGAGTGCTGTGCTGTTAAGACTTACAAGGTTCATAGCCACCTGCTAGTGCTAGCCTACCGGGAGCACAGGATTTTCTTTCCTGCACTCAGATAGCTATTTAATCCCTTTACATGCCGTAATTCCTTGTAGTAATCATGACCAACAGGCAAAACTCTAAGCTTCTCACCATCTGTCTATTCAGTCATTGCAGTGGCATCTCAGAGCTAACTACATATTTTCCTCAGAGATCTGTCCAACACTGTGTTGAGAGATCTGTGATGGTAGTGCTCACTTACACCCTTCTCCTTCTCCTGAACCTCTCAGTGAAATGAGAGCTATCCTGCCCTCGCAGCACCTGAGCCTTCCCAAGCTCCTCCACTTGTTGCAGTTCTTTTACTTAACCACTCCATCATTCAAGACTTCTCTTAATAACTGATTTTGTGCAGTAGTTTCGTGATGGACCCAAACCTGAGCCAGGATGAAGAGTAACCCAGGACTCAAGAGTGTCTAAACTCTAGCTTCTAATATCATGCTGGGCTTCACTTGATGAAGAAAACCCAGTCATGTTCTGTGCTCAGAATAGATCACAGTCCATTCCCCCCTCACCCAAGTGCCTCTTGGCAGCAGCCAGAGCTGGAAGTCAAAAGAGCTCACCCAAAAAGCTTCACTCGGCCTTTGGAAGACGCTGTCATTGTGCCATCTTCCTCCACGGTGTATTCAGCAGAGATGTTGTCCTGAAGGAAAAGGCCCTCTGGATCCTTCTTGGCCAGGGCATACCATTTCCCTGCATACTAAGATGAAAGTGTATTAATATCTGAATTAATCGCCATGGATCGTGGCCAGATTACCACAAACCCCACGATTTTGTGATCGTGGTGCCTTTCTAACTCCCCGTTGCTGGCCTATGGATAAAGTCTGGGTTTGGGTGGGTAAGCAGCACACAGGTCCTGTGCCTCTGTGCCAGGAGGAGCAGGCCTAGCAGAACTGCACTGCTGTGTGCATGTACTCATTGTCAAGCGAGACATTCCTGCCATAGTGAACCCACACTGAAAGCTTCTCCCATCCTAAGATGCCTGCTGGTTCTTTCCCTGTTCCTATTCAGGTGCCCGCTCTTCCATGGAAAGTTGTCATCAACAATACCAAACTGCAGCCACAAAGACCTTAGCTGGGGACATACTTGGGGACCGCCAGGGGCCACAGTTGACCTCTGACAGTGAGAAGGGCCCACCCAGCAAAGGAGAAAGCAATGACTGAGTGCTCAGTGAAAAGGAGAGGGTGGGCGAGTAGCAACAGCGAGAAAAGGAATGAGATTAAGGGGAAGAAAATGTCTATGAAAAGAAATGGTTCTCTGGAAATGTACAAGCAGTATCTAGTGAAATGAAAACAAGATCTGAACAGATGACTGACAGACAGGAAGACCCTTAAAAGTTAACATTATTAGTAGAAATACTGAAAAAAAAGCAGAAGCTGGCTGTGTTAGATTTCATTCTCCAGTGAACCCAATGGGATCTGTTTGGCAAGTTATGTGTTTAAGCCTGAAACAAGTCTGTAATTCCCAAATACAAGAACCTGAGCAAAAACTTTGACCTTTTAAAACTGAGATGTTCCCAAAGCTCTCCCCAGAAATGGGTCCACCAGCAAAGCCAATCTTGTATAGAGGAAGTGCTTGCCATATCCTAGCTGCATATGAGAATGTGAGGTTTGCTGAGCATCAGTTAAAATAGGTACTGGCACACTGGTCTGGACCTTTCCAACAGCAAGTTAGCCCTCGTTTCCTCCTTGGAGGCACAAATGATGTGTTTGAAAAGAGTCATTGTTCAGGATATCATACTAGTTTAAGATTTCAGTTTGCTGTGACTTCCAAAACTGGCTGATGGTGGTTGCAAGCACCCCAGGTCATGTGTTTGAGCTTTCCCTCTGATGTGGATCTAGACAGTTTCATTCATAGGACTGCTCAAAGCTGAAATCCATATTGAGTGCCAAGCTAAGAGAAGATGACATCTAACAGAGTAACATTCCTGACCTTCAAGGCCCATTTTACCATGATGTTCAGAAGGTTAAACAGTTCTGAGAAAAGCAAACTACAGGAACAGCATCTGCGAGACAGCGTACAAAAGGGGTTAACTTTTTGGTGAAGAGCCCCTTTAGATTAACACAACTCATTTAAAAAAAAAAAAAAAGTTTGTATATAAAGCTTCACATATACTGTTGAAGTAAGAACCATAGTTACCCTTTTTGGATCGAAGTTGTCTTTCACGGAGAAAGACTCCACTGCGCAGGTCTGAGCTAGGCTATATCCAACACTGGAGAAGACCGAGGCCAGGAAAACATACTGAGCGTATTTCATTCTGCAAGACAAAAGCAAATACAGAGTTTTATTTTATGCAGCAGATGGGGGTTGCAAGTGCCATGCCTATAGATGCATTTCCCTCATTTTAAAACTAGTTTCTTTCCAAACTGAGTGCACTACCAACTCCTCCTCTGAGAAACTACTGAGTTGTTGTGGTGCCTAAATTCAGCCAAAACTGAACATCAGTGGCAATTGCTTTGAAAGAGTATTTCACTTGCTAGTAGTAGTATTGCAGTTCATGGTGTTCTTACACTATAAATCAAGCCAGACTATGGATAAGGTTGGTAAGACTTCGTGAAAAAATTCAGATGTTTTGAATTTTGTTTTCATGGGAAGGAAAATATTCTGCTGAGCTCTGGTAAAGCACTGAAGGTTGTAAAATACACCTTGGTATTGCCTGCCCTCTGACCATTCCTCGACAAACATGACAAATAATATTAATATTAATTTGCTAGATGCTTGATCTGTCATTGCAGAACAACCACTGGGTGCCCGTGGCTTTATTTGTCTCCTCGGGTATCCCAGTTCATCCATATCCCAGCATAATTCTCAGTCTTTGGGAAGAGAGCATCTTCTCGATACATTCTTGCAAAGTATTTGACTCTGAATACCTGTCCCGATGCCAAGATAAAACTGTTGCCTGAAACTTCTTAGCAGCACCGAGGCTGAGCTACCAACTCATCACCCAAAGAGCCATGCAAGCTGCACTTCCCTACTGCAAGAGATGCTAATCTGGTCCACCTCTGCTGAAGAGAGACCTACCTGGGATAGAGATGTTGGAGATCCTTGAGACTACTCTGCTTCAGTCTTTGGGCTGCAGGCAGCGGGAGAGTTTTGTGTCAATTGCCCGCCAGCTGCCTTTAAATAAGGAATCTGCAAAGTCACTAATTGGTTATTTTTGCTCTTGTGCCTGAATAAAACACTTAATCTTGGATAATCCATTATGTAAAAACCAACTTTAATCCTCACACTGGTGGGTCTGACTGCTATAGTAGTACAAACACAGCTTTTACATAATGGAAAAGCTGCCCAGAAAGCTAATAAATCTGCTGATTTGATTGTACCACACCTTCGTCTCATTGAAGTCTTTCTGCTTCAAACACATGTTAGGAGAATAAGCTCAGAGCATTAATCAGAGGAACACTTGGTCTATACATACTCATCTGCAGAAGCATGTGTTTGAATTTGACAACATTCGTGGAGCAGATATTTAATTAGCTCTTCTGATACCTGCATCATCAGATGGAGGTGATCCTTGCAAAAGTAGAAAGATGTTTGCATTACCTACAGAGGCGAGGGGACAAAAAAGTGCCAGAATACAAAATACTACATTGCCTTCACACGTTCACATCAAAATCTCAGAGTCCCCAGTTCTCCTGTGCACTGCAACGCTTTCACGCACATTCTTCCCAGCTAATTTTGTCAACATTTTCAGTTACATAAATGCTATAGCTCTCCCCTTCCCTAAAGGTTCTTCCTAGAAGCCTTTCTTTCATGGGGATACAGTAAAACACAAAAGGATGAGAAGGCAGAAATTACTAGAAAAATGCTTTTGGCAGCAAACCATGCCTCATGGCCATTCTCAAGTGCCCAAAGAATTTCCCCAGCTGCAAAGGCTGCTCCTGTGCTCCTTCTACCAGGCTCACCTGGGAGACCTAAGATTTTAGAACACTCAGCTGGGAGTTGCCAGTAACTATCAGTTACTTTCCCCACTGGGCTGCTGGGTGCTGGGGGCCCTTGGGCACAACCTCTAGGGAAAACTCTATAGTTCCCAAGTGAGTTCCTGGAAGTCCTTGCTAGATGCCAGAGGAAATTTTTATTTGGCCTCTGTGCAGCTTCCACTTACGCTTTAGAGGGAGGCAATGGTACATTACATGCAGTATTGTGGCTGAACATTCCCTGTTCATACCATCTGCGTGTCTTCAAAGGCAACCTGGGCAAGCTCACAGGGGAATGAACTGCTGGTAACTGGGGCTTCTTGACTGCTTAAAGAGTCACATGAAAAGTAACTTCTTAAACTGCATTTCGGGGCTAGATGCAGAAGTGTGCTTTTCTACCCTAAGATGAGAATATGACAAAGAACAAACAGGCACGTTTTCTGTAAATTAGGAGGCTTCCAAACACTTATCACCTCATCTGTTTCCAACAAAACAGATTAGTTTATGTCCATGTGAGACATAGGTGACACCCGAAGCCATGCTTAGATGACCATTTAATCCCCTGGGGATTAGACGCATGCTAATAATAGCTAATCACAGCACAAGATTTTGGTTGGTGAACATAACATCTGTCACTGCATTATTTGCTGTTTGGAGCAAGAAGAAAACAAAATCAAAGTAACCTTCATGTTTGCAACATTGTGGACATGTGTACCAGGCACAGAAAAAAAACAACACGAAGGGAAGAATCAAAGCATTGAAACATGTTCCTGGGCTTGTTGAACTTGATTAACATGAAATGGATTTTATAAAAACAGAGGTGTCCTGCAGGCTTTTACTGTGAAAGAACACATCCAAGAGCCTGTTCCAGACCTGCTAATCAAAACTAGCTGTTCTTTAATGGAAGAAGTGGCCTGACCATTCAGTGTACTGAGCTCAGCACACTGGTAACTGGTAGTTTTAATGACCTGCAGTAAAACAGGCATGCAGACTATCTTACCTTCTTCCCTATCCCATGAAAAACAACAGCAGCAGTTTTGGATTTCCTACCCCTAGCAGGGTCCCCCTCTTTCTGCCTTATTACTGGGAAAAGCACTGGGTAAACTGCTCTGGGAATTAATGCAGTTGCACTGCCATCTCAGATTTAGCAACATATGCTGCCAACTCAGCAGCCAATAGCATGGTATGAGATCTTAAAGTAGCCTCCTGCACCAGGCATGAAGTTCCCTGCTGCCCAGCAGGCGATCAAGTTGTGTGCTTCTTTGCCACAGTACTGGAGAAAAAGTACATGTACGTGCATCCTGAGTGCCCCTTGGCAGCTACTGCAGTGGTTATCACGCCATAAGTCGTGAGGATTTCATGCTCTGGCCTTAGATCTAAATTGTGCTGCTTTATTGCAGTGTCACAGGCTTGTGTGTGCATTGCAGGAGGACACACACACCCCAGTCCCAGATGTGCCAAGGACTGAGAGGACACTTATAGTCTGCTCTGCTCCTTCATCGGGGTGGGAAGCAGAAGAAATGAGGCTTCCCCGTGCTGGGACACCACATGAAGGCTGCGGGTTTAGAGGTTTTAATTTTCTGTGACTGCTGCTCGAAAGTGCTGATCTTTTCCAATGAAGAGGGTAATGCAACACAGATGAAGAGCAAATTGTTTGAGGTTTGTTCCTCTGTCATTCAAGGGCAAGGTTGTTGGGTGTTTTACATCATCAGGTTAAAAAGGGACCACAGATCACTGCCGTATGACTTTCAAGGCAACAATCAAATACCCCACAGTTTTGAATGCCAGGAATAGAAAGGCACCTTTCTCTCCTGAAATATGATAGTGTAATTCCCAGTAAATGTGTTGACTGACAGCTGGCAGAGCAGGGACTCACAGTACTCCCCTTGTATATGACATATCTCAGACAAAGATACACACATCTTCCCCTGCTCTCAAGTAAAAACAAGGGGCTGCTCAAGGCACAGAGGAATCAAAGAGCCTCAGCTCCTCTGCCACAGTGGATAGTCAGGCTGGAGCAAATGGCTTTCTCAGGGCAAGGTCTTGCCAGAAAAATTAAGTAGCAGCTGCTCTCCCAAACCCTTCAGCATCTTGCTGCCTTGGTAGAACAGGGTAAAGGCAGAGGTAGCTAAAATCTCTCCTGCAGTGGGATTTTAACACTCAGTGATCTGCTGGGCAAAGAGGCACATCAGGTTTTGTGCCATCTACTGGTTTCTGCACGGCTGTATAGATGGTGGTTGCAGTTTGATCAGTGAGCTACTGGATTTCTCTCTCCAATGCATGACAGTTTCCCCAAATGGCCTGTTGCTAATCTCTAGCAAAAGACAATTCAGGCCTGAGGCAGTCTCATCAAAAATAGACCTTTTTTTGGCCATCAAATAAGAAGGTGAACATTTTGATTGTTGTTTTCCAGTATTTACTATAAGGCATCCCGTTGACATATCTCCATATGTATCTAGTATTTACGACAACTGAACTAATCCATTTGCGGGCGTTGGCAGGTTTATTCACTTCAGATGCAACATTTGTTTAAAGATACAATATTTGCCTTTTTCATGCCAAGCTGCCACTTCCTGGAGGGCAGAGATCAGCCCTTTCAGTGAAAGAAGGCTGGAGATTCTGCCATTTCAAAGTGGACAGGGGAGGTGAAATGTGCAAACATGAAAGGAATTCTCCTCTCAGGAGGTAAGGTGTTTACACCTGAAGGTACACTGTGAGGTATCTCTATGGCCTGATCCTACTCTTTCCCTAGGGTAAGGCAGGAGGAAGGAGATTGTTCCCTTCAGACAGCAGTGAGGTAACAGACCAGAGTTAATTTAATACCTGATGTTATTCCCAGGATGCCTTCCAGAAACAAGAGGCTATGTGAATATCCCTGGAGGTATAAATCATGCATGTAGTATTCTATTTCCTTTTCTGTCCCTGCAACAGAAGCAGCTTAACACCCAAAATTCAGGAGTAAATGCGTAGGCTCTAACCTGTTGCAAAGCGTGATGTAACAAGAGGCCAGATGTCAGTATGCTGCAGAACAGTAAATGCTGCCTCCAGATTATTCCACCAGATTACTCCAATGGGATACAGCTTCTTACATAGCATGCATCTCAAGGTGCTTTACAGAAGTGATACTGCTGGCACAGAGCGTGAGTAGCTATGGATAAGCCAGGATGTCCATGCCAGCCCCGATGATGGATTTAAAAGCTAAAACCAGAAGCACAAATTACAAAAGCCAAGGAAATCTGTATGTGCACGCAGTCAAAAGCCATTAGCTGGGCACATGGCCCTAGTAGGCATTAGAGGACACAGTTTTCATCTGCAACAGAAGGTCAGGGAGGGAAGGGTTAGGTCAGAGCACCTCTCTGAATTCCAAGAGGAGGGAAGGTGTGAACACCAGGCTGATCAGTGAGTGATAGAGCAAGATAATACACAAAGGCTTTCACAAAGAACTGCATTTCAGCTTTCAATCTCTGCACCTTCTGCAGGACAAATGGATGGAAGTATGTAGCTTCAGAAGGAGAAAAGAACTGTGGGGGGTTTTCTAAGCTGTCAAAGATGTTAAAATTATTTTTTATTCACGGAGGATTTTTTTGTTTGTTTTATGCTTTGAACAGCTGATCTTTGAAGCTGCAAGACCTTAAATAGTGTAAATCTTCTCTAGGTAGGAAACTTCACCATTTTCACTATGTCATGCTTCTCATACGCAGCAAAATTGTTTGTTTTACTGAAGATCCCAGAGGTCTCAGTCAGCTCTCAGAGCCCCTCAGTGCTACTACCTCTGTAAATTTACAGCTGGAGAACACTTGCCCTGACCAAGTTTACATCTGCTTCAGACTGAGCAACAAGGTGGAAACACTGAAAACTGCAGTGTTGCCTTAAAGAAATAGTGACTAATGCCCATTAAAAATATCACCTTCAGCAAACTCTGCTGCAGGAAATGAACACCAAGCACCCCTCTGCCCACAAGGAGAGAAGGAAGAGGAGACAGGCCACAGTGTGCCCAGACATCATCAAAACCTCTGCAGGACTCCCTGCAGTTCGGTGCCTGCAGCCCCAGCACGGGGAGCTGTGGCCACTCCTGTAAAACACTCAGTAGCCTTTTTTTTCTTCCCCATTACTTTATCGTCTCCCTGCTCTTTCATTACTCTTGAAGTCAGAGTCAATTTCTCTGCTCCCCTTCTTTTCCACTAAACAATCCTGCTCTCCGTATTATTTTCCCCCTCTCTTTGTGACCATATTTTCCAAAAATCACTTTAATTATCTGTGATGCTGTCCTCTGCAAATCTTTCCTTAGAGCCTCTTCTCCTCATTGCCTGCTCCTGAGACAACATGAGCAAACCCACTTTTGCATACATCTGAGCACCTCTGTTTTGTTATCTGTATTCTTTCTAAAAGTTTCTTGTATCCTGCAATTGTGTTTTCCTTTATTTCATGCCCAAAGTATTTTGGGAAGATGGTTGCACAAGGAGTGCACACAGTTTAGCCTGGGAAGGGTTTAATGATCTTTTTTGTTCTTGAGCTTCACAAGACATTTGATGAACAAGGTAATCTTCTTATTCAAGGTTCAGTGATTTGTGCTAAGAGCTTTGAATACAGTCTGTCAATTGAAACATAATAAACTCAAGTAGACTTATTGCAGAAATTGCCATTGCTACTGTATTGTAATATTTTTTACCTGAGCCATCTCACCATGACCTTAAGGGAATCTGTGCATATTTACCATGCATACGAGGAGTCAAAAAGGCGTTTATCGGGTCTGTGGTGTCTTACTGAAGGCATAGGCATGTTTCCAGTCTTCTGGCAAGGCAAAGATACATTTCCTCATAAATGTCTCCCAAAAAAGTACCAATCAGACTTGCCAGATCCCAAACTGACCTGTGAGCTAGAGTGCAAGGAAAGGGCTGCCACTTCCAGAAATCCACCTCCTTTCTGTGAGGACCATTCAGATGGAAATCTCTGACTGATTCCTGCAATTTACCAGTGCAATACATTAATTAATATGCTAATTTTGAGGTAATTCTCCAAAGGAATTAATAAGGTGAGGGCTGATGTTCCCTTGTCATGACAAAATGGAGTCAGCATCCTGGCCAAAAAGTAAGCACATTGTTCACCCCTTGCAACTGAACTGGCAGCAACACACTTTCCCCTCTACACAGTAGTGCTTGGGATTTATAGTTTATATAAATATTTATCGATCCTGCTACAATTCAGATATTGGCTGTCCCTCCAGCAAGGAAACACTGCTCTAGCATAATCAGCTGCTACTCAAGCTGCGTTTTCTGCAGATCTAGAGTTGTCAGTGATCCATGCTTCTGTGCTCTGCTGCTGCATTTCTGTGCAGATTGCATTAAACAAGTGTGTGTTTCCAGCTGTGATCATGCACACATCCTGGCTGACACACGTCCCCACTGCTGCCGTCCTGTACCTCTGACGGTTCCTGCCAGGGCCAGGAACAGGACTGGACACTTACCCAGGCTGATGGTCCTGATGAAGGGTAGCACTGCCCCCTGCTCCCTCAGCTTGGTACCATCCCCAGGCTTTAGCTAAAGTGCCCTCGGCCCCCATCCAGCCCCAGCCAGACTGACCATGTGTGTTGACAGGCAGTGGGTGGCATCTCCCACACACTGGTGGCTGCACTACCTGGCACTGCAGGCAGGAGTGTGGCCCAGCAGTGTCTGGGATGAGGAGCAAGATCCCAGGTGGCAGGGTCATGCTGTGGTGCCATCTTAAGGTCCCTGGACAGCCACAGAGGGGAAGGAAAAGGGGAAGATGCTGAGCAAGAACCATAAGGTTTTGCATGCTAGCCCTCCACAGAGCAAGAGACAATCCACATCCAGCTGGGGGAGCAGACCAGACCTTGGTGGGGAGAAGAAGACCCTGGCCCAGGAGAGGCAAGGGACATGGCTCTGATCCTCGCTGGGCTCCCATGGCTCCAGGCAGGAAAGCTTATTCTTGTGTACAAGCAGGTGGCATGAGAATATTACACGGTAAATCAGATAAGCTGCAATCTCGTTATGCAGCAACGGATGAGGGGGTCAGAAAGGTTTGAGCATAGCTGTCAATACAGCGTCCTGTAAGGATAGTGTCTAATCAAATTAGCCACTTGCAGCTCCCCCCCCCATAGCCTCTTGGTTAGGAGGAAAACAACCTTCCCAGGAAGCAGAGGCATAAAGCGTCTTCAGCCCTGGCACCCTCAGCACGTGCCATCCCTCCTTCTGCTTTGCAGCTCATGTCTGCACCCACTGCTTTGGACACAGTCCCATGAGTGGTCCTAAAAGCACTGCTTCTCCTGGGAGGTGTTTTGCACCGCATCAGCTGGATGATTTTACTCCACAGTTGGAGTTTTCAGTAGTGTCCCTCCTAGGACTGGGGACATACTGTCCTATGAGTCGTTGGGAGGAAAGGAATTTTATTCCCAGGTACTCGAGCTCATTTTCCCATCTGCCAGCCAAGCCTTCAGGGCAGCTTAAACATTTGAGGTTTTCATTTGAAACACTGTTTAAACGACGTCCACCAACACCCCACGAAGTAGAGGTCCTATTCCAACTTTGCAATTCATGTTTAAAGCTGCTAAAAACAAATTTGTGCAACCACACGTGTTCCGATATTATTGTGCTGCGTGACAGCCTAGTGCAAGTTTCCTAAAATAGCATCCTCATCCTCCATTGTCTGCCTAAGTCCATTCAAAGAACATTATCCTATTGCGAGCTTAGATTGTATCCACCTCAGTTACCAATGTTATGCCTGCAGGGGCTTTCTTGGTGCCACTTGAGTATCCCTGAAGGCCGAGAGAAGGAATACCTGAAGCCTTGGAAACATGCTTTGAATTCTGGGTACCTCAGCCCACCACTCTTCTCCAAGGGGGTTTCTGTGGCACTGCTGGCTCCATTTGCAAAGGAGATTTAGATTTCCACCTGCCATTCCTACATGGTTTCAACTGGGCTGCACTTACACAGCCCTGGCTTGGCTTAACAAATATTGCATCAGGTTCTCCACCTCCGCAACTAGAAACTTCAGCACTTCAGGACTTTCATTCCTTCCCCTTATTAAGAGGAAAACTTCTTGTTAAGTTTCAAACCCTGAGTGCAGAAGCAGGAACTGAGCTCGGATCTTTAGTATTTTGGGCCCGGAGTATTACTGTTGGACGCTGCTTGTTTTTCTTACAAATGTTTTGAGACAGAAACATTTATCCTGAATGAAACATAACCTTTCATACCAAACAAAGTGTGAATATCTGGAAGGTTTGGATCCAAAAGGGTGCCAGTTTCGATTGAATATGAATAGTTCACCCATTTGCAATTTTTCAGCTCCCAAATCACAACCAAAATGCGTACACAACAGTTTGCATACCCCTTAATGCATCCACAAGAAAACACCACATGTTGCCAAGCCCAAAGAACCTTCTGTTCAGATAAAGACCATCCTGAGCATACCCTCTAACTGTATAGCTCTGTCCTGTGGCAGCCATCTCATACGTGGTCTGATTCCTGGACACTGAAACATCTCTGAGAAGTGGCTAAGAGCTCCGAGGAGGCCTTTCCTTACTCAAATCTGACCTGGCCCAAGGAGGTTCCAGTAGATCCTAAAAAGTGCCAAGCTGTGGTGATGCTGGACTGTAAGAGGAGCTATGCTTCACTTCAGGCTTTCTTCAAGGAAAGAAAGTGTCTTCAGTGATAGAAAAATTAGTTTTCCTCCAGTTTTAGGAAGTTTTTTGTCTTTATAAGCTCCAGCTGGCTGTGTCACTGCATGTGTATCTCTTCTGACTGGAAGTGTTCACTGAGAAAAAGGATGGTGTCTCTGCTTCTAGGGGTACCTAAGATTGGGTAAGAGCAATCTCTTCCCACTGTTTTGGAAGCCTTTCCTGTGCAGGTTTAAAATCTGCTGTGCTAACATGATTATGGAGAACAGACTGATCCCTTTTCCTCAGCGGTAGTATTTAATATAGTTGGAGATCGTTTTGTTTAGAAAAGAGATGACTCCAAAAAGAGACATGAGAAACCTCAGTCTTTCCTCAGAGGTCACATTTGCCCACTGTATTCCACGTGAGTCATCTGTTATGCAATAGAAGGTTCATCCCGGTGGATGTACATTTCCTTCTGCCTGGTAGTCCTGACACATGTGAGGTCCCTGTTAAGCCCAGGTAGTGACTCATCCCCATGAATCCACCAGGTGACTGTTCTCAATCTAGGTGGAACTTTCCATACACCCCTGGTGAGGTCCAGTGCTCTAGTCCTGAACACACCTGTCTGCAACTTAGTTTTAAGATGGTGCTAAAGCACATTTACAGACACCTGACCACGGCTTGCTCACTGGCTTAATGTTTTTCCACCCATCAAGGGAAATAATGAAATGCCCTGCATCTGTGACAGCCTCCACAGAGATTCCTACTCAAGAAATTCTATGTTTCATTAGTGACCTACTAACAACAACTCTTCATCTCTCAAACACATTTGCTGCCACCTTTTAACTATTTCATCTAAGCCTTTACTTGAAGAGACAGAGTATCTTGTGTGTCATTTGCTCATCAGTTGAGAGTTGTGACAGTCAATCCTTTCCTTGTGTCCAAAGACTTTTTTACTCCAGCGCAGAGGAAATTATGATGTATGACACAGTTTACTCTTGACAAAAACACGCTGACTCTTACTTGCCTCCTCTATTTATGTTCAGACACTTCTGTTCCTGTATTTTCTTAGAAGCCTAAAATGGTCTCTTGTTAAATTCTCCAGTTCTTCTTTTTTCTTATTTTGCAGTAAGAATCATTACATTTACCTTTTCCCAGCATTTCAAAACCTCAGAAGATCCTCCATTAATTGTCAGAAAAAGTCATTAACAGTTCAGAGGTTACTTCATACAGCCCTCTAAAAACTCCAGCTCTTCAATACTTTCCCTAAAATTCCCTTCCTTATATGATAAACAGAGTGTTCATTGCCCTTCATGTTCCTAATGTAATCTCATATTCAATTTGACTTTTCTTACTTTCCATTTTTACTTCTTCACAGTATTTTTATACATATCTTCAATAATTTCACCATGCTTATACATTTTCTGTCTGGTTTTCTCTTCCTTAAGATTAACAAGAACACAAAACTTACAAAATGGCCTGTTTTTTCCAGTTTGAAACTTACATTTCATGGTCTCACTCACCTAAACTGTCTCTCACCTTCATTTGTCAGCCAGTTCTTTCCCTTACTTTCAGTCAAACCGAAAGAAAACTCCCTGGTACTCTTTCTGCCACCCTTTGTACCCAGAAAACTCCTGCAACGTGAAACCTCGCTTAACAACCTGCAACTTGAAACACGTTTTGAAAAGCAGGTTTGAAAACTAAAATTCACCATTGCCACCATGTTCTGTGCTTGGGACTGTCCTGCTTGTTGCTCAGAAAAAGGTTTCACTGACCCCCATTCTGGAGATCTGGAGCAGTCACCCACCATGCTAGCCCTGAGCAGGTCCCCCTCCCTCTTTTAGAACGTGGTTTTTGGAGGCAGTGAATGCCCTGGTATTCACATCACCTCCTTCAAGAGTCTTCTTGAGCAGTAATTCTGTTTTAGTATCCTGGCTACGAGAACTACCAAGACAAGCCACCATCCTCCCGGGCATCCACATTCCCATTTGGGCTGGATTGCACCACTCCTGGCAGGAGTGACGATACTCACAGAGAGGCCAGATGAGACCCTTACTCCTTCAGCAGGTTAGCCTTGCTTATTTTCCAGCAGTGTGGTCGATGGGACTTACTCTTGTTTGCCAGTAATGAAAACTCCTGTGCGTTGTTTAATTCCTCTGAAAGGTAATGGCCTCAGAGGCATTTTGCCTCCGAGCATCACATTTATCCTCACTTGCTGTTTGCACAGCGTGGTGGCTTCACTGATGTGAAACAACTTATGTTCCCCACAGCTATAGATCTCACTCTTTCTCTCCACTGACAGTAATGAGGGAAAATTTTCTACCTTCCTGGTTTGCTTGGGTTTTATTTGGTGTTTGTTTGTTTGTGTTGCCTTCAGGGCTTACCATGTTTCCTTAGAGTGTTTCAATCATAACCAAATAAAACTTCTCCAGATTCCTTCCTAAAAGGATCCACTAAGAGGCACATTTTTCTGTCCTTACTAGGAAGAAGAAAAGGCCATAGCCCTTTCAAATTCAGTCCAAATCCTGGACTAAAGCACTCAGCATTGGTGTTTTTGTTAGAGAACAGACATTAGAAGAGCCACCCAAGACCCATGAAATTGTAGAGAGAGTCCTGAAAGAGCAGTGTTATCTCGATATTTTTGTTCTGGCCACTGTGTTCTTTTGTGAAGGATGCACTTCCTACTCCTGCTAGGAGCTGGGAGAGCAGAAATAATAAGATGCTCACCTTGTTAGCCAAGGATTAGGCCCAAGCAGTATATATTTAATTAGACTTTAAAGAGCTTATTTCAATGTTAGGAGATGCAGTTCTTCCCTGTTGCTGCTGCCTCAATATAATTGTTTCAGTAAGTGTTCTGCTTATCAAGAGAAAGAAGAGCGTTTTCAGATATTGTGAGTATTCAGTGTTTGTTTGCATTTAGATTAAGAAGAGGAAAGTTGACCCAAAGCTCTTGTAGAGGTCGTCTAATCTCTTTGGTTGAGAAGATCTGTCCTCCCACAGACTCGCCTTCGACACTATAAAGGAATACATCTTCCTGATGACAAGCTCTCTTTGCAGTGATACCTCACCCTTGGTCATTCTAGAAGCAGCATCTTCCACTACAAAAGCTTAGGAACTACATGAGAAGTTAGAGTGCTGCTTGCAACGACCACATCTTTGGACTACTACCTTCCACAAGATCCAGGGCATTCACAATGAGCATTAGTCAAGACGACGTGGAGAAGTTTCTTGATGGCAACCCTGCTTTTGCCAAGCAGTACTTTGAGAAGAAGCTGAAAACAGAGTCCTGGGATAACAACGAGAGTGAAATACTTTTTGAGCTGATCCAAGACATGCAAGAAAGCATCAACATGGAGAAAGTGGTTTTCAAGACCTTGAGAAGAATCAGGTCCCTCATTCACGCCGACCGCTGTAGTCTCTTCATGTACAGGCAGAGAAATGGCACGCCCGAACTGGCAACAAGGCTTTTCAACATCCAAGAGGGAAGTACTCTGGAGGAATGTCTGGTGCCCCCAGACTGCGAGATTGTCTACCCGCTGGACATAGGCATTGTGGGTTACGTTGCACAGACCAAGAAAACCATGAACATCAAGGATGTCCACGAGGTATGTTTGCCATTTATTCATTTACTGGGTAGAAGAGAGGCTCACATGCTTACCAGTACAAAGGGGTCAAGAGGTAGCAGCACATCTCAGTGCTTGGCCAAAGGTCTTGTGGTGGTAATAGCTGTGTACTGGAAACAAAAGCACCAGTAGCAGGTCTTCAAGTTGCTTTCAATTTCATTTATGGAATGAGGTGAAGCTAGGCTCGTTAATTACACTAGGTCTTAGTGTCTGGAGACACTTGGTGCCTGCCACACTTGGCCTGTCTAATTAAAAAAAAAAAAAAAATTCACACAGTCCAGTGGGGGAGAGCGAGGAAGTCAGATCTGAACTGAATGCACATGGAATTTTCCACAGAATTTTATGTTCCATTTGTAAGTTGCAAAGAGAGAGAAATCCTTTACAGGAGTTCAGAACAAGTTTTCACACTACAGAAAACATTTGAAAATGTTTGCTGTCTGATGAAGCTTCAGCATTTAGAGACATTTTTGTCAAATAGAGTGAGTGAACCTCAGAGCAAGTGCTTCAAGTGCAACCTGTGTCTGATGGATCTTCAACAGAAGCAGAGACAAACTTTGACCAAAAAAACTCTTTCAGCAAACATTGTGAACTGCAATATCAGGAGGGATCTGAGGAATTTTAGTGTTTTATTTTTATACCTTCATGACAACATTTACTCCCCATATTTCTGGGTTGAATCACATAAACCAGAATGGCAGCAATAACAATCCGCTTGTTCTAATCACAGGTATAAAACTAAAATCCATGTGACCCAAATATGGCATTTGGGATTACTCCATCTATTGTTTGCTAGTTACAGAGAGACCATCTGTTGATCCATTCATTTGTTGCTCAGTACAGGCATATCCAAACCCTTCAGCAAAACCTCCCTTGGCTTCCACAGAACATAGATATTGATTTGGTTCTGAAACTTTTCTTTTGACAGGGGAGGTTTCTGATGTTGGGGGAAGCATCAGAATGTGGTAAACTTTTTAAAGCTGTTTGCTTTCTGATATTTCCTCAGAAATAGGGGAGGATTTCAGTGCTGTGAGCTAAGAGCTGCACTCCAACTCTAGTGCTTTCAGACATGGCCATAACACATTCCTTTAAAGGAGACCCAGAGACTCAGTGCTTGGCCTATCGCATTTGGCAGAAGGCCCAGCAGTGGGGAAAGGTATGGGGAGAAATGCAGTAGGAAGAGATTATTCTTTCTGGTTCAACCTCCTGAATATGATCAGGTCTGTGTGCCTTTTTCTCACCCAAATGGAAGGACTTATAACTGACAAGTTATTCAGCTGAGCAGAGAGAAGACCCTGGGTCAGCAGGACTGTCCCTACACTCCCTACTGGAAGGTGATGAAGGTGTCAATAGGACTCTGTGCAGGTGAAGTGATGGGCCACCTGCCTTCCCTGTGCTATGCTTTCTCTGCTTTGTTTTCTTCTGTCATGGGGGGAAATGTGACATTGAGACAAGGATGAATCAGACAATTTATTTTTGGGCTTCCCCTACAGCATGACCTAGCTTGCCCCCAGTGGTTTGAATGGCACTTTCTTCCTGGGTGACCTCCTGGGTAGCCCAGTCCATTGCAGAGCTGTCTGCACATGGCAACTGGCTGCCAAAATGCTCCCGGGGCAGAAGGGGGTGGGTTGCTGCCAGGTGCAGGGGAAGATGGCCAGGGAACACGCACTAGCGGTGCCAGCTGCATCCTCCCTTGGAATACGTGCCCTACCATCTACCATCCCATGCACAGAGGCCCAGCAACAGGTGAGGGAATGTCTGGGAGAACATTTTCAACAAGGAGTAGATGGGCTTCAAGGATGCTGCAAGCTGACAAGAGGCTGCAGGGCCCAGGCAAAAGCAGAAATAAAAGGAGGGTGAGCGAACTTCCCGGTGGCTGCACTGGTTCAAACACTGTGGCTACACAGTGCTGCAAGGTATCTGGCTGTATTCACTCCACAGTGCTAACAAGAAGTCAGAGGAAAGGATGAAGGAGGCACTATGAAGAGTGTAATTGATCCGAGAATGATGGGTGCAGGGCCTCCTTGTTCTGACAGATTTTGACATGCTAATGCCTATGATTTGCAGGATCTCCACAGAAAGTTAAAAGCACAAGTCTGAAGCCGCAGCCTCTCCTCTTGATACTAGCTTTATCACCTGCAGACTGTCCAAATTTCTGCTAATTCATTTATCTTCCTCAACAATTTTTAACTAAAACTTTCTTTAGGCACCTTACTTTGAGAGGCTGTGCTTTATCTTGGTTTCAAGACTGTGGATATTGTGGAAAATGCCTAATTTGTAAATTCTCTCTTAAACAGTGCGCCCAGTTCAGTCCATTCGTTGATGAGCTCACCAACTACACTACGAAAAACATCCTTGCAACACCCATCTTGAATGGCAAAGATTTGGTTGCTGTCATTGTGGCTATTAATAAACTGAACGGCCCCCACTTCACCAGCTCTGATGAAACAGTAAGTGGTCAGTAGCTGAGTTTCTACCAGCAAGGTGTTACCTGTGTCATGTAACATAGACTCTTTTATACCGGGGATGTCTGCTTTTGTGAAGCTCCAGTGGTGTGAGTTTCCCTGAAGGGGACTCGCCTGCTAATAAAAGAGGCTTAAAATGAGGATGCTTATCTCCTAAGTCTTTCATGGAAGACACAGTGGGATAAGCCTCATCTCATGCCAATGCACAGCAAAGCATTTTCCCAGGGAAATTACCATGATGCTTGTAAAGCAGTGTTATGAAATACAGTGTACACGAGGCTGCTACTGCATTCAACTCAATCTCATCATTTGTCTTTGCAGCTTTTTCTGAAGTACCTGAATTTTGCGTCCTTGAACTTGAAAATTTATCACTTGAGTTATCTTCACAATTGTGAGACTCGAAGAGGCCAGGTAAGAGTGAAAATGCAAAACGGGTTATATCTCAAAACCAAGTGAGTGCATTCTTCTGATTTCAAAGGTGTACCTGATCTGCTTCAGAGATTTGTGCCCTAAAAGCAGGGAAAAAAGATACCCTCAAGTGCTTTCAGATACTGCTCCTTCCCCAGAGCCCTTCATTACTCTTTCTGCTGCTACTGGCAAAAGTGTGGGACCTGACACGGTGGTACCAGTTTCAGCAGGACTGACTTCCAAATGTTTTGTGGACTTGAGGCTGTGAAACACTCCTGGGTCATTTAACCACTTCGACCAGCAGCATTGAAAGATTTCCTGAAATATTTAAGAATGTGGTATTTTTAACTCATCTGCTCATTGAAAAGTACCATTGAATTTCCTCTTACAACCGGTGAAATGTTTGTCATATGCCTTTTGTACTGGCCTCCATCAGTAGGAATGAGCACAGATTAGGGTTTTAGGGTATTCTGAACAGAAATAATTAGCCAACATTCTTTTCAATGACTTGGATTACAATAGGATTCTCAAATTTATTGGGATGGATGTGAATCCTTGCAGTCACTTTCTGTGTAAGGCAGTCATTGAAGAGGACGTGCAGTTGTGTCTGTGCTTCTTGGCATCCATACTCCCCAACCCATGGGGGTTCCCATGGGGGATAAAGGCCTATCTCAGCAAAATGAATGCAGAATGCAAGTTTATTTTGAAACTTTGGGACAGCACTTTTATTCACTAATTCATTGTTTTGTAAGTTTTACCTAATTTTATTCATCAAAACCATGAGTGACGGCCAGACCATACAGCCTTCAGCAGTGATGAGTATTTCAACTAAAGTAGAACTGGCAAAGGCTGCGGGTTTAGCAGTAGGGCTGGTAAGAAAATGGTTAGAAGATAAAGTGGAGACTCAAAAGGTGGAAGGCCTAATGTCTCCCACAGGGTGCTCTGGTCTAGCTCTGAACCCAGGAATCCTGTGTTCACACACCACTGCTGCATCAGCAGGTCCCACAGAAAGGGAGGAAAGCGAGAACGAGATTCAGGACACACTGCTGTAGTTCTTCCAGTAGTTCAGTTATCAGACCTCTGGCTATCTAGGTGTCACAGTCTGTGTGAGAGTTAATACAGTTCATTGTATAGGTGGTCTAGTGGTTAAGGACGTGGCACTGCCACCGCAGAGACCCGGGTTCGATTCCCGGTCAGGGCCTCTCCCCGGGCAGATGGAGCTCATTAGCCCTGTAAGGCAATCCATCTACGTCCTGAGGACCTCGCTGCCACCGTCCAAGCTCGCTTGGCCCCGGCAGATGAACCTCAGGATTAAAGGGTGGGCTCAGTTCCGCGCACACTGTGTCTCACCTAAAAAATCCAATGCGCAGGCTGGAAGGGGTAAAGACCTTTCCTGGTTCTTTGTTCGCGAAGACTGGCCATTATTATAACAAAAAATACTGAAATACAGAATGAACAAATCACATTCTCAAAGGTGGTCTAGGATTTTATTACTGTAAATCCCATCAAGACAAAGACTTGTGCAAAGACACAAAGACTGCGCAATACTGTGGGTAAAATGATTTGTGTAAAGAAAGTTCAGTCTGTTTGCACTCAGATACCGTGTAAGAGTCTTATCAGAAGATCATATGATACATTTTGACCATCTTCTTTACATCATTCCATGAATTAGACATTTTTCAGATGTTTCTTTCCATCCTCCTCACAGAGCTTGTGGCTTTTAGCATTACTTATTGCATGCTGTAAAGTGCCAAACACTAAACTGTTGCTCATTTTTCTCCACTATCCTATCTGAGGGATGCTGACAATGAACATCTCAGATTTTATAGAGTTGTCCCAGTTTATGGATTAGAAACAGAGATAGATGCAGCTCACAATTGTCAAAAATCTCCACCAGTGTCCAGTGAAGAGGTGGGGCATGCCTTTTCTGACAGTGGCCATGTAATAGTACTTCTTGTTTAAAGCACATGTCAGCCTACTCCAGGTTGCACTCTCAGTGCTTTTGAAGCACTGCTCCTCACATCTCCTGGGCTCAGAAAACAAAGCACTCACATTTGGCTACAAGCACACATGCGTTAGCTAAGCTAAGCAGTTGTGTAGCTGCTTCCTTACCATTTCAGAGAATATTTCCCCTTTAGGCCCACGAAGACTCTCCTTGTGCCACCAGCAATACTTGTGTAACCTCCATTTTTACAAGGGAAGGAGCCTAATAGCCGCATCTTTCTTAAGGGTACATCTGCGAGGTGCAGAGCAGGGGAAAGGATCAAACACTGATGTGCACACGAGGCAATTGTGCAAAGGCTTTGAGGAAAGTGTTGATTGGCATATTTTGAATGCCAGCCTCTGTAATTTGCAACACTTCTGGCGTTAGCTGATTTTGGATGCAAGACTTTACCAATGGCTTTAAAATGTAAGTGGAGACAGCTCTTTAACAGACAGAACTATTTTTTTTGTGCTGTATTTTCAAGACTGCACTTCTACGTAATACTCCAAGATGACCTGACTCTTCCTCCCTAGTAATTCTCAGTGGGAACAAGAAACGCTTTTGCCTTTTGCTTTATAGGTTTCCTGCACTTTTCAGGAACTGTAGCATAAACCCCCTATCATTTCCTTGTTACTCCAAATACATTTGGGAAGCCCATCTCCCAAGGAAAGGCTGCCCCTTACGTTTTGATCCCTCGCTGCAGGTGCTGTTGTGGTCCGCAAATAAGGTTTTTGAGGAACTGACGGACATTGAGAGGCAGTTCCACAAGGCTTTTTACACCGTGAGGGCGTACCTGAACTGCGACCGGTACTCAGTAGGTCTCCTGGACATGACGAAGCAGAAGGTGAGTGCTCATCTGTGTTGTGCTTCTATCTGATTGTTGCCTTCCCCTGAGGGGAGATAACGCGGAGATAAGTTCTCCCGAGGCAGTCAAAGTGCAAGCTAACTTTGAGTTGTAATTCCTGCTTTGGTTGGCATCTTTTTGTTGTGCAAATGAAGAGATGGGGTTAACGAAAAGACAGGAAAAGGGGAGAGCTTGTCACTAGAATGAGGCTGTCAAAGGCTGGGAAGACAAAGGAGGGGAAAATGTGTCTGGCAGTGGCAATGCTGGTCAAAGCCTGCAACACAAACACAACCCCAGAAAGCCAGTGGATATCAGAAGTATAGTGAGATACTTGTGGAAACGCCATTTCCCTGAAGGACTCATCCATGTGCACAATATCCTTTTAGGCTTTTAGATAAAATTTGTCTTCATGAAGACAAGCTGACAGAAGCTAAGTTACTTCTGATTTGATCTGACTGTTTGCAACTTTGTCAAGCTCTGTGTGGGGGTCACCCAGCATCCTTGTCAATATAGCCCTGCTTTATTCCATGGTCAGGCTGACCATTGTGTTGCCAGAGCTTTTACAGCATACTGTCTTGTGAAGAGGCGTATTAAAACATCAGCAGTGTGCTAAAGACACTTTGATCAGCACATTAACGAAGCCTAAGAAAAACAAGCAAACAAAATATTTCAGCAATCTGGCAAGTAGCAGATCAGCCCCGTAGTCACACTCTGGAAAATGAAGAACACCAGAAACACTGGCATTGCTGTTTGCACTGAGTACAGCCAGCACTGTTCACTGAATGAAGCAGCACCCTGTGTACAGGCAGTGTATGATTATGTAATGTACCCCACACTTCCCAATTTAGGTATTTGGGTGCTGTTCTGCTGCCCAGTATTGAACTAGTCTTACTATTTGATGCCTTGTTTCGCACACTGCGAAAGCCAGCATGGTAGAGCAATAGTTGCTGTGAGATTAGAGGCAGAATGCACTTTTCTTCTCTAAAACTGACTTCTTTAATTTTAAAACCAGGAATTTTTTGACCTGTGGCCAGTCCTGTTGGGAGAAGTACCCCCCTACTCAGGACCTCGCACTCCAGATGGCAGGGTACGTGAGAACAGGACTTCTTTACCTCTCTCCTGTCTCCTGGATTGCCTCACCACTAATTTTAACACCACTCTTCTCTTTATTTGTAGGAAATAGTCTTTTACAAGGTCATTGATTATATATTACATGGAAAAGAAGACATTAAAGTCATCCCGTAAGTGCCTAGTCCCTGTAAGTAAGGTACTGACACAGAGTGCAGGTAAAACCAAGATTCCCCATGATTTAAAGATATCTATGAGGAGAAATGCAAAGGACTAGTAGAAAACTGAGTAAGAGAGACAGAATGTAAGTTGGTTCTTCAGCTCACATCTCTGTGGGATAAAGATTTCCTCAAGGTCTTTGGGATCCTGACTTGTAAACCAGGCTCCTAAATTCACTGCAACCAGTGATTCTTTTCAGATGCAGAAGTGAGCTGTCTTGACTGCTTGCTGTTTTGCCACTCTCCTTGCCAGGCTGAGGCATCACTCCTCCTCCACGCCTTCCCTGTGGCAGTGGGTGAGCCCACTCAGGGTGCCCTTGTGTTGAGTCTCTTCCTTTCTTCTCTCTAGTCCTTCGGTTGCTGACCCCACCTTAAGGATACCCCTAGCCTTTCCCCCTCTCCAGAAAGGAGAACTTTCTGAGAACTGTCCTCCCTTCTTGCCACTGAATGTTTCAGGGGAGCCTTGGGCACCTTAGACGAATCTGATATAGCAGGAGTTCTGCTCAGTTCTGGTCCCCATTACAGCAGTGTTCAAAGTTCAGGCTAGCAGACATCCTTGGCCAGGAACTTCCTTTTATCTTTCTCTGTGTTAAAGGTCTGAAACATGGCCCCCATTCCCAGGAACTATTTTTTATTAAACCTCTCCAGACTATGATATTTTATGTGTTGTTTTGTATTGAATCCTTGAAGAAAAAGTGTTTACTTATGTGAAAAAGTTTTTGCTTGTGCACATGGATTCTTTGAAAGTTGACAAGACTGTTTAGGAACTGATAGTAAAATATGTAAACCTGGATTATGCAGTCAGCTGGATACACTTCAACTCCATGATCATCCTTCAGTAAACATATATCCTTAACTTCCTTTATACATTTTTCTTTCCTTCAGAAATCCTACCCCGGATCACTGGGCACTAGTTACTGGACTGCCAACCTATGTGGCTGAAAGTGGATTTGTAAGTACTTAACCTAGGATTCATCCAGTCTTTCTGAGAAAAAGTTAGACTCATGCTACTTCCTCATCAATTCAGTTCTTTGTTTTAGTAGTTAAACTACTCTCATTGTCCATATTGTAAAACTTTTTCTTTTGTGTGATCCCCTAGATTTGCAACATTATGAATGCTGCTGCAGATGAGATGTTTAACTTTCAGGTATAGTGAAAACTTCCAGTTTTGTGAAGGATTCTACTTTTCTTTTTTTTTTTTTTTTTTTTTTTAATAAATGTAATATAGAGTCAATATAAGCCTGAAGTCTTAATGTAACACGGCAGTGCTGATGTATTTCGAAAACACATTAAGTACAAGGTGTCTTTCTGCTTGCTGTTGCTTCAAGGAAGGTCCTCTAGATGAATCAGGGTGGACTATCAAAAACGTTCTCTCCATGCCAATAGTGAACAAAAGGGAAGAAATTGTTGGCGTCGTCACATTTTATAACAGAAAAGATGGGAAACCGTTTGATGAACAGGATGAAACCCTCATGGAGGTACAGTTCCTTTCTGTGGCTGGAAGCAATTCATATGGTTGAAGAGCTTACTGTTGCTTATTCTTGTTAACTAGGCATCTTTGTTGCTCAGAGAGGTGTTACACATCACCCTGGAAGTTTTGAAAGCAGCTATCTGACATACTGGGGGAGTTTGGTCTTGGAAACCCAGCTGTGTTAGCATCATTTTGTTTCAGCATTCTTGGACTGGACACCTAGCCACGAGCAGCTACTGTGTGCCAACACCACCATTCTGACCTGTGTTCACATACCTGACAGCTGGCTCTGACTGCCTGGGCCAGCTCCACCCCCTCTCCCCCCCCCCCGAATTATATAAAAATTATCTACATAGCCAAGATATAAAGGGAGGCCAGCTGTTGAATCTACCAGCAGCAGCTGTGAGCAAGGACCTTGCTGCTTAGAAATGCTCCCATGTTTGTTTCAATGAAGCATGAGCATTCAGCTCTTGGCATCTGCTATCAATCAGGGCATTTCCTGAAATAGACCTTTCTTATCAAACTAAAAGACTGTGGAAAAAAAACCCAAACAAACAGTTTGAATTGGCCACTGGACAGCAAACAAGTTGAAAGCAAACACAGTGTGTGCGTAAATACACGTAAGAGATGATGAGACAACCTTGCTCTCCTGTGACACCAGCATTCCTGACCTGCTGTCACCATGGTAAGAGCAGCCTTTCCACAGGCATGGAGGCACTTGCAGCAACACAGAATTAGTTTTCTGTATGCTGAGCTGGATAGAAGGTCCTTGAACCTCCACAGCATGGATGCTCTAAAGGCCTGGGTAGATTCAACAGCTGGGGAGACGCTCTGCTGAGGAGTGAGTCACAGCTGGGAGCAAACACATAATTGCTCATTGCTAGAATTGTGGACAAAGTGGAGATTGTGTTTCTCTAAAAATGTATTACCCAGTGTTACATTTCTGTGTGTTTGAGGAACAGATGTTTTGGTTATTTCACTGCCTCCTTCTTTTCCCCTCTACAAGTCCTTGACACAGTTCCTGGGTTGGTCTGTACTCAACACAGACACATATGATAAGATGAACAAGCTGGAGAACCGCAAGGATATTGCCCAGGACATGGTGCTCTACCACGTGAAATGTGACAAGGATGAAATCCAGGAAATTCTGGTAATGCCTCATGGTGTGCAGCACACGTCCCTGTCTGCTGGCCTGGCCCACGGCTCACGGCACAGGCACAGTTCTCCCATCTCACAGAAATGCTTCCAGCCACCACAACGTGGAGGCAGCACCTGGGGCCCTAGTCACTGCACAGTGGCAAAAGAAGTCTTTCTTTTGACTCTGTGGTCTTCCCCTCATCTTGGCACATGGCCCCGCTACATCCTTTCTAATTTCTTCAGCAAAGCCAGCCTTGGAGGTGGGCTCACACAGGTCCTACTCAGGGCAGGGCTGTAGGGGTGGAAGAGAAACTGATTTATTCCCCAAAACCTCCTTAGTGCAGTGGATGTGAAGTTAGAGGACCCAGCTGGGACACTGGGTCTAGGGGGACATCTACAAGTAGGGGAAACACAAAACAAATTCAAGGAGAGTGAGAACACTACCAGGAAGTGTGTGTTGAAAGACGAGAAATTGAAGTAAGATCTAGGAAGGAAACACAATTTCCATGTGACAGCTGCCCTAGATTGCCCCAAAGCTGCCGAGTGCAAAGTCCATTGGGGTTTGGTTGCCGACTTAACACACTCATCCTCTTTGCAGCCAACACGAGAAAAGCTGGGGAAGGAGCCAAGTGAGTGTGAGGAAGAGGAACTGGCAAGCATTCTGGTAAGAACAACGCACTGCTGGAATAAACAGCCTTGGCAAACAAACATTTCCTGTGTGGATGCAGGAAAGAGTTCCCAGCATTGGCATGCTGCTACCTGGTGAGGGGGTGAAGGCAAAGCATATCTTGTCTTCCTCTGCTGCCTGAGTTTGGGATTACCATTACGACTGCACAGCAAGTGACTTCCCCAGCTCCTGGGGAGCCCTTGCTCTCTGCCACTTTATCTCAAGGGGTTCAAAGTCCGTCTGGAAACACATCAGTCACCTTGGCTTGTCACCCATATTTGTTCTCCAGAGGAATTAAGGAGGGTTAAAAGTCTTCCCCCATTTTGAGTCTTCAAATGGCATCAAATCAAGTGCTTAACGGAAAACAAACAATATTTCCTGCACTTGACCAAAAACTCCCACCCTTTTCCCCTACTAAGGGGGTTATTATGAAAAGCTGCATTTCAGTCTGTTTATGTGTTATATTCTAAAAGAAAAAGTTCTCAGTGGTGTCAGACTGATAAGTTTTTACCAAGCAAAGCTTAGGAATTACATGGGTAGCACAGTAGTAAACCATCCCCCCTCTCTTACAGAAAGAAGAGCTCCCAGGGCCCACAAAGTTCGAAATCTATGAGTTCAGATTCTCTGATTTTGACTGCACCGAGCTGGAGCTGGTGAAGTGTGGCATTCAGATGTACTACGAGCTCGGCGTGGTGAAGAAGTTCCAGATCCCACAGGAGGTAGTAGGGGCTGTCAAACCCCAAGATGCCCTGCCCTGGGTGGCCCACCTTGTTCGTGGCTGAGGTCCCCAGGCAGAGCCCTCTCTGTGCTTGCCCAGCGCAGCTCACAGAGCAGGAGGAGAACTGGGTTCACGGGGCTTGCAGAGAGGAGGACATGTGTCCTAAGCCCCTTCACACACCTCTGAGGACAGGGGGCCACCTCTCGCTGCCTCTGGTCACTACGTGAGGGTTTGCAGTCCCTCTGATCTGTGCTGCCTGCCACAGGTGGGGTTTGCTGTGAGGTCTACACAGATGGGTAGCATAACACGCAAAAAGTTGCTTTCACTTGCTGTATCCAACGCCCCTAGCAGCCGCAGGGCAAAAACAGCTTCCAGGCACAACTGCTATCGACAGGAATGGTGCGACCCCGTGCGAACAAGGGCCCCATAGCCCCTTTCACGATTTTTTCCACCGTTCCCCTGTAGGAATCGTGAAACTGACATTTCAGCAGTTCTGGTGCTCACCGAGGGATTTCTCAGCCCATCATGTGAGGTTTGTTCCCATCTAGTGGGATCTGGAGGTAACTGCAGGAAGCGTTTTCACCCTGGAAAGGCAAGCTGGGAATTAGAAGGGAAGCGAATGGGAATTATCTCTGTGCTTCTTACTTGTAGCGCGTCAGTGCCAAGAAGTATTCAAAATATCTGGGACAGCTAACTCCCGATACGCATGTGAAGAAAAGTAATTCTTTGCTGCAACTCGGAATAGCTGAAATTTTAAAAAAATGAATACTCATCCATAATTAATTCACTCTCTAATGGGAAAACCTGCACAGCTGCATGATGTAGTACACGTGGAGAAGCAGGATGCAGAGGGAAAAAAACACTTTGTAATTAGCACCCTATATTGTAATTGCTTAGGTGATATGAGTGCTACCCATATCTACATTTATGAATCCCCATCTCTTGAAGAGAGACATCAGTATCAGCAAATCACAAGACACAGGACAGATATATTTTATGAGTGACAACTCAGAGAAACAAAAAATTCAAGAAATCCACGATCAGTAAGATGAAACCACAATAAATTCACAAACAGTACGATGAAATATCTTTTCCTTTAGAGAGTGATGACTCTTGTTTACCCCACAGGCATCTCTGTGATTTTATTTTTCTTACCAAAAAAAACCCCCCAAAATCAAACCAAACCAACCAAACAAAAAAACCCCACCCAAACCAAAACAAAAAACCAGTAGAGAGCTATATTTTAGTTCCCCTTTTTGCTCTCCACTAGGCTTTAGGTTTTACTCTAATAACACTGTCAGGGAAGCCTGATGATATGACAGCTTCTTATCCCTTTCTGGCACCACCTCTGCAGAACTGGAACCTCACCCATGACTTCTGGACACGATTCTTATTGCAAGAGCAAGGGGCAGCGGCTTCATCACCCAAACTAACATCCTCTACCCCATTTGCAGGTTTTGGTGAGGTTTGTGTACTCCGTCAGCAAAGGCTACCGGAAGATAACTTACCACAACTGGCGTCACGGCTTCAACGTTGCACAGACCATGTTCACACTCCTGATGGTAAGGTAACACCACCATGGTTAATCCTGTGGCACAGTTTGTTTACAGCACCCAAGAAACATGCAGGTCTCCCTTTGAATCCCAGTGTAGGAAAAAGGGGTTTGTCACTCCTCAGCACAGGTCCTGATAGATTTTGCCTTAGGTAATAGTCATTACACTTAAATCTTTGTTCAGTGGTGGCCAATGAATGGAATGCTTCAAATCTCACAGGTACAGATGTGTGTGGTGTTGAGTAGACTCCAGATTAAATCCTTCTGCAGACTAGGGGAGAGATACTACAGGAATTCCATTCTTCCAACAGATTCTGACAGTAAGAGCCAGACTGAAGTTAGCTGGCTGGGATAGAGGCAACCCCATGCTTTCCATTTCCAGGCAGGACAGACAGAGGTGTAAGTGTATCACTAGTGTGAACATGGCAAGTGCCATTTCTCACAGGCTCTCAGGGCAACAAACACCTCAACAAGAAAAACAAGTGTCTGGCTGCTGTTCCACACCAAGGGTTGACCAGACAGGAATCAGTGAGGACGATTTCACACATCTGCCTACACACCTGGCAACAGGCTTATGCCCACCACAGTCCCTTGGGTGATTCAGCTTGGACACCACATTGCCCAGAAAGATGCAGAACCTCTTCATATAGTACTTTGTGCCCAGTGACTGGAGGGGTGCTTATGACAACCTGGGTGAACCCTAGGGCACGAGGCTTCTAGAGCAGGACGTAGCCAAAGCTAGAGGTGTGCATCAAGCACATATACACTACATATATGCCTGTCTGAGTCTGAAATGTTCTGTTTTTAGCTGATTTCCCCATTTTAACCTAAGCCTAGCATGCATTGGGTTGTGGTTCACAGATATTTTCAGTTCTCCTGGACTGTTTCAGTAAGGACACCCCCGGCACAGAGCAGTTGCAGCTCAGTACCTGTTCCTGTAAGAGATGCAAACATATGACATGTAAATTCTCTCCCTCCAGACTGGCAAACTGAAGCGTTACTACACGGACCTCGAAGCCCTGGCAATGGTAACTGCTGCTCTCTGCCACGATATCGACCACAGGGGAACCAACAACCTTTACCAAATGAAGTAAGCACTTTCTTACCACTTCAAACCAGTTCTGTTGCTCTCAGGTAGAGTAGAATCAGGCTGTTGACCCCATCAAACTCCAGTACAGCTCTGTTTAATTCACAAGGGTAACAAACTTCTTTTGCAAACCACCTTGCTTTTCAGCTTACTACCAGCACTCGGGCTTATGCTTTGGCCAGTGGTGACACTGAAAAATTGCAGTGCTCTCTGGGGCTTTCTTTACCTCTTAGCAAACCTCTTTTGGTTAAAGCAAAACCTACATTACCATTGCAGAGTAGAACAAGTGTAGCAAAGGCACTTGGTAGCCTGAGTGCCACAGGAGACCCATGATGCCACCAGGAGCATCCTGGGCGTAAGAAGACTAGTTTCTGCTAGAAAATATCTATGGAGAAAGCACCATGCATGGCACTGCCCTCACCACCTACAGAAACAGAGCACCTATGAGAGTGCTGCTCTCAGTAGGTAGTTATTAGCTAAGGGGAAAAAATTGACCACCCAAGACTCTGTTGGTCACTTAAAGTAGTGTCAGATCACAGCTCTTCTGCAAAGCTTGCTGGCAATACAGACTTACTGTTTTCTGGAGCTTTGGAAAAATGCTGAGTGAAGCTGGCTCATGTTTTTGATACAGGAGGGCCTTGCTTTTCAGCTAGGAAGGTGTCCAAGGATTGCAGGTTTTTCTGTTCCTATTACTAGATCTCAACATGTATTTAATTCAGGAATTAAACAAGCTTACTAAGCTGAGTAATTACAGTGCAGTCAGATACAACATTTGGGGTGAAATCATAGTTGAAAGACTGCCTTATACAGTGTCCAAATAGTTATAAGCAGTGTCACAAAAGTCTTTAATTAGACTGAGGTCATTAGCTATTGAAAAGTACTACTCTTAAACCTTTCAAAAGGAGTTGAACTTATGTGTGTGACAAAAATTAAATAAAAAATGAGACACGTTTTTATTTTTAAATGTTGCACTTAAATTTTTAATCTTTCCTTTACACAACCAGATCTCAACATCCCTTAGCTAAACTTCATGGATCCTCAATTTTAGAAAGACATCACTTGGAATTTGGAAAATTCTTGCTCTCTGAGGAGGTTGGTAATGTACTGTAATATAAGGGCACGAATAATTTACTTTTAGGGAAGTTTTTCATTAAAAACAGAGCTGTCAGCACAAAGCCTTTCTCTGGATTGGATACTGAAACACTGTGGTTGCCTCAGTCCTCAAGTACTCTATGCTCACCCAGGACCAAAACACATAGGCTTCCTTAATGCATCACTTGGTTCCTTCAGAAGACACACCATTATCCCCATAGGAATATGTTAAATAAAGGATTGCTCTCCAGTAGCCCCTCTGACAGGGCCAAGGCTGACACATTCCCACAGTTAACTTCTAATTTCAGGCAAATTTGCACTGGGGTCAGGGGATGGGGTTTGGGTACACGCTGTGTAACAAGCTTCAGGATACTGACCCCCTTCACAGTAAGCAAGAGGGGAAAACAGCCACCCTCACGTGAACGGGGCTCACAACCCTTGCACCTCAGGGGAGCAAGCTGAAACCATTAAAAGAAAATAAAAGTGAACACACTGGGGAAGGGGAGTTGGCCAGAAACTCACAAAAACACTCTGCTTGGATTTTGCAACTCCCTTTCCTTTTGCTTTTTCAGTCCCTGAATATATGTCAGAACCTCAACCGCAGACAGCACGAGCACGTGATCCACCTGATGGAAATTGCCATCATAGCA
Source organism: Empidonax traillii (assembly GCF_003031625.1). Lineage (NCBI taxonomy): Eukaryota > Metazoa > Chordata > Aves > Passeriformes > Tyrannidae > Empidonax > Empidonax traillii. Next base: position 3,660,521 of record NW_020955195.1, read on the forward strand.
ACAGACCTGGCACTCTACTTCAAGTAAGTCAGTCCCATACACCACGTGTGGAGGGCACTTTACAAAGGCCAGATGTGGCGTTTTGCTCTGAAAGCCCCCCGACCCGTGCAGCAGTCCTCTTCACAGACACTGGCTCTGGGAGGCTGCCTTTAATACTGACTGCAGGGATGGTGGGAGAACTCAAATCATTCAAAAGAATGTTGAACTTCCATTAAATCACATATGTGGCTTTTTAACCCTCTATCTCCAACAAGGCAGGGCTATGTTACCCCCTAATGGAAAGAGATGTTGGGTTTTGTTGTTTTTTTTTTAAACTAGCGCTTCAACACTAAAAATACTTATAAATGGCAAATGGTCTGGCAAGGGCTACACTAACTTCTCTGTGAGAGCAGCTTGATAAAAATAACAAGTAGTCTGTTGTAGGTGAATATCCAGCTCATAGTCTATTTCACACACAAAAGCCAAAATTGCCAAAAATCTTGGAGCAGTGTGCACTAACTCTCTGGGACATAAGGCTGAAACTCAACGACATATTACTTCCTAATTAGCAAGGAGTTTTCAAAATGTGCTTTCAAAATACTGTGTCAAGCCCAGATTGCTGTGTTTTGTACTGCAGTACAACTATGCAAAACACAAACAGTCCACAGAAGAGGAATTTGAGGGAGATTACAATATCCAGAAGTCTTACTCTGGAGATACAATGTCTATATGGGACCATATACCACCACTTCCTCACCAGCTGGGAACAGACTGGTCCTTGACCTTCTTGGTCCATGAACTGCAAGCAAAGTCTTAGTTGGGTTAAGACCCAGAAATATTGATATAGATAGAGAACATATGAAGTAGTTTTGTGATGTGGCCTGTCTTCTCTGCTAGCATTGAAACATCAGGTTTCTCCAGATTTTATGCCACTCAAAACATGGATGTATTGTGTATAAACTGTTCCTCAGAATTCCCTACATATATTTAGGTATATAAATAAGGTTAGCAGTTCTTGACTAAGTATATAAAGCCAAGTAGCTTTAAAAATACTCCAGCCAGCTCTAGATTTCTGCAGTTTGCTTAAAATTCAGGGAAAAAGGCCTTGTTGTGTTGCCAGCAAAGGTGGAAGTATCTCTCAGCTGACATAATTCGCAGTTGTACATACTTTCAAGGTCCTGCACGTCTCACCACTACAGTTATTTTAAGGCATTTACAACAGTTTCCAATACTTAAAGAGTAGCAGACGGTGGTGCTTGGGTTTGTTGGAGGTTTCCTTGAGGACCTAAGTGCCAGGAGAGCAACTACTGGGAATCCTTCTGGGAGGGTTACCAATACTAGGAACAGGCATTTCTGTTTTTAACATATTTGTTTCCTTGTTTCATGGATTTTTCTTTTTGTCTCCTTTTTTTTTTTTTTTTTAATCTTTTTTTTTCCTCCCCTCAAAGAAAGAGAACAATGTTTCAAAAGATCGTTGATGAGTCTAAGACATATGACAGCACGACTGCCTGGACTGAGTACCTGTCTCTGGAGACAACAAAGAAAGAGGTTGTCATGTGAGTAATCGGCTCTGAAAAGGTTGGTGATGTCTACACCTGGTGAGAGCTCCAGGACAATACTCTGTGCTTGCACTTAGTGGAAAATCAGCACATGATACATTACTGCCCACTCAGATTTGACCTTCTGGAGAAGCAGGGGAAAAGAAGGGAAAATAAAGCTTTAAGTGGCTCTTCATCCAAATAAGTCTGGGTATATACTTGTAGGGAGATGCAGGGCCCCTTCTGGCTGTATACTCCTACCAGGCCACCCTGTGGCCTGTGGACCAGAAGCAGGGACATCCAATCCATTAGCTGTTCTTCCCAGTGGCAACCAGTCTGAGTCACAGTGCTGCTGGTGTGACTGGGCAGATGGTTTGCAGGTTGCTCTGCACTGGCAGTGAAGTGCACTCACCACCCCACTACAGACTGCACTGATACAGGTCCGTGAGGGAGCCAGAGATGTTACTCCAAAGCCAAGAAGTTCAGCCCAGCACTGACTAAAGCAGCAAACATGCTAGTGCCAGAAAGAATCAGTTTCCCATCAGAATTCCATTTTAGCCAAGAGAGCAATTCTTGATGAATGTCCCAGTCAGAACCAAGGCTGCTACAGCAACATGTCTTTCTTTACCACTTCAGCAGGAACCAGGGGATACCTGACACAGTACTGGGGCATAAAGTTCCTGAGCCTGCAAGAAGTGGGGTGCAGGCTATAGACAATACATTTATTTCTTTCCTGTCTTTAGGGCCATGATGATGACTGCCTGTGACTTGTCAGCAATCACAAAGCCTTGGGAAGTCCAGAGTAAGGTCAGGTGCTTGATATATCATTAGATTTCCGTAGTTTACACTTCAAAGTAATGCAATTTCCTAAGCTGCCTGGAAGATCAATCATTCTCCTCCCAGAACTACCAAAAAGAATAGCTATAGTCTTGATGGTTTAACCGTTCTTTCAGATTGTAGTTGTGTTGGAAATGTTTCTTAATAGGTGAACAGTGGAGTAATGAGATCCAGTGCAATAAGACTGTTGAGCTGTCACTACACAGAAGGGTTAAAAGTCAGATTTTCTTCATGATGGAGACCTGAAGCGCATCAAGTTATGAGTCTGAAGTTGATGCTAACTTTTCTTTTCCCCTCCTTGTTGATGTAGGTAGCTCTACTGGTAGCAGCTGAGTTCTGGGAGCAAGGAGACTTAGAAATAAGCGTCCTTCAGCAGCAGCCTATTGTAAGTACTGTGTGAGAGTCAGGCAGCTCAGTTCAGTCAGCGAGTCTCAGCTGAGACTTACTACGAGTGGTGCTGCTGTCATAGTGCTGTGACTCTGCCTAAAATCATTATGCCTGCCAAAATCCTTTGGAAAAGTGTGTACTCAGTGAAGAATCTCTCTGAGAATGTCCAGTGACTCTTGTCCAGCTCTCCATATACTTAGATGGGTTCAGTGGCTGTGAACCATCAAGGAGTGGAGTCCCCCTGGAGACTTTGTGCTGGTCCCTGACAGAAAAAATGGAAAATTAAATAGATAAGTCACAGAAGAAAACAGAGTTTCTGATAAAGAGAAAAACTTCAAACACAAAATCTGTAGAGTCAAGAAATTATTTCTGGTAAATGGGAGGGTGTTTCTAGCATTTTTTTTTTTCTTTTTAACATTTAGTTAAATTTGGCTCTGAAAGAGTCAGGAGTCATTCCTTGATGCAGCCTCCACCTGTGTGGTTTGGGTTTTATTTAGGTAGACTTTCATGAACCCTGTCTACCCACAGTGGTATTACAGTAATACAGTAATCAACAAGGTCTTATAAGAATATAATTTCATGCTCAGTTATGTTTTAGAGAATTTAAAACCTCTTCAGCCCTGTAATGAACCTTCCCTCGGATATCTAAGAGGCACATGGGAAAGATTCTCTGTCCTCCTCCCCATTCACAGACACTCAAAGAGCTGTCTAAAATTTCTACTAAAATGGCAAAGGAAATCAGCCCACTTCACTCCTCTGCAGTGGAGAAAGAGGGCTGTGATGGACAGTCTTTATGTACAGCATGACAGAACTGCCAGGCTGACACAACAAGGCAATTTTGGGGGAGAAAATAGAGATGTGTTTTTCATTTAAGTGCTCTCATAAATCATGGTCAACTTCTGTCCTCCCGCAGCCCATGATGGACCGAAGGAAAGCTGCTGAGCTTCCAAAGCTTCAAGTGGGTTTCATTGACTTTGTGTGTACGTTTGTCTATAAGGTAAGCAAAAGGTGCCCTTGCATACCCCATCCTTCTCATCAGGGGGCTCAAATATCAGGTGAGTGAGTCCCAGTGGAGAGGGACAGGGGAGAGGGACAAGTAGAGGAGGCACCATCTGCCCCTCTGCAGAGTTTGTGCCATTAATGCTTTCGCTGCATAAGCCAGCTTTGGAGGTGAGGTGTCAGGGTCTGCCCTGGTGTATGATGGACAAGCCCCTACACTGTATTGTGCTGACAGGTGTGTTTTGGTTAGGAATTTTCACGTTTCCATGAGGAAATTCAGCCTATGCTTGATGGACTGCTGAACAACCGAAATGAGTGGAAGACCCGTGCTGATGAGTATGATGCAAAAATGAAAGCTCTGGAGGAAGAGAAGAAAAAAGAGGAAGAGAGAATGGCTGCAAAGAAAGGTCAGAAACAGTAATTAGCTTTACATTCTGAACTCAAAATCTTATGCATGCAATACTCTCACAGATTCGCAGCAAGCTTTGCTGAGATGGCAGAGTAAGACGTCCACAAAAAGTTTCCTAAATTTGCTGAAGGCAGCATGACTGGCTGTCAGAAAGGCCACCCACTTAAATTCCTAAGAACTAGTGTCTGAGGAACTAGTGAGAATACATTCAGCATGAGTTCCCACGTATCTGTGGACAGCAGGAAGTTGTATGCTGTCCCTGAAAAGGAGCAGGGAAACATCACCTCACACACAGGGACTGTGGTTTATGTGCTGTCCCACAGGTCATAAAGCAGAAGCTAAGAAAAGTTAACACAGTCCTAGGGGAACACTTGGGGAACAAGGGTTCATCCCATTTCTAGTCCAGATTAAGTACTACCTAGAAGCCAGCAGTAGTGGTAGAATGTAGGAGCAAACTATTTTTGTCAAACCTGTTTTTCTTTTTCTGTGGGCCCAGCCTTTGTAGTACTGAAATCCATTGGCTGCAGTGGACATATTGGGTGAAAGCTTGTTTGATAGCCTGAGGATTTGTTTGACTTTCAGAAATGTGGAAATAGAGGGTTCTCCTGGCCTCTCCCAAATGTCTGATCAAATATCTGCCAGAACTTGCTGCCTCCACTCCGCAGTGTCTGTATCTGAACTCTGCTTTTGTTCCAACAAAATTCCAACAGCCTTCAAGTGACAGAGTTCAGAAATTATTAGAGCTGTCTAGGTGTCTTAGTTTAATTCACAGAAGTAAAAATATCAAAAGTAAGTGTTTATTATTTGGAAAATTTCTGAATAATTACTTCATGAACAAGTAATTGATATTCAAGTGAGGAAGATTTCTACTAACTCTAAAATACTCTTTCCAAGCAGCCTTACATATATACAATTACTTTGCACAGCAGGCAGCTCTAGACAGGGTACTATATGCGTGATCTACAGTGATCACTGGATAACATAGAAGTCCTAAAACACTGATTAAGAAGAAAATTTATGACTGTGTCTCTAATTCTGTGTTTCTTTTTACATGGCAGATGGAATAACCTGTAACGGAGGAACAGCTCCAGCTTCCAAAACCTGTAGCATACTTTAGACGTATTACCAAAGCAATATATGCCACCTAAAATGAGAATGCCCATGCTTAAAAAAAAAAAAAAATTGTGACATACAAATACATTCCTGATTGGACTGTTCTGATACTTTATTAGGCTTATGACCAACCAGGGAAGGGCTAGATCTTGTTTGCCTTAACTGCATCTCTTCCTGATGGTAAGGAGCCAGTGCAGTCCTGTCTCTTGCTCCACGTAATGCACCTGATGTCAGGTGGTGTTTGGGAAATCAGAACAACATTTGGCCCCATAAATCAGGTTGCAAGACTATGGAAGAGCATTTCTCCTGCACTGAAACACTTCCTACTCCAAAACTGATGGGGATAGTCCTACTCCATACAAACCCATATGATTGACAATGCATACAACCATAGCCTGCAGACTAGAAAAACTGAAGAAAAGCTAAATTTGTCATATCTAAGCCTATATATGGATATCAGATTATATCCTATATCTGGATCTCATGATATCAGAAAGAAATCTGAGGCTAAGGATAAAGCATGAAAACTGACCATAGTAAAACTCTGAACTGCTCTTAAATACTATGATTCCATGTAAATCCGAGAAACACTTGGACAGATAATAATTCTGCACTCACTTCAAGAATTGGGACGTGTTGCTGTCACAAAGCATGGAGCCATAACACCCAGTAGCTGCCTTCTCCAGGAGCAGGTTTCACAGTGTGCTGAGGCTTCATTCTTTCACACATGATTTTAAGAAGACAGTGTTAACATTACCCATTACAGTTCCACTTATAGTTAATCAAGCAACCTGAGTTGTGGCATCTCCTAAATTTGTCCTGTTTTGCCTCATAGTGCCAGTTATGTAATACACTTGATCAGAACTAACCCCTCCTTCTTTTCCTCCTCCTGTTCTGAGGTGTCTGTCTTCTAGATTCCACTCCATACTTGTGACTGATGACTTGCACCCTTTTACTTTAGATAAAAGTTAGTTTTCATGTTTGTTCATGTAAACATATTACGGCATTTACTTACACTCTTGTAGTGGTAGAGACAATCTTCTCTGCTCCTTTCTCTTTCTCTCTCCGTCTTTCTTTTTTAAAAATTGTTTGGAGATCTGTTTTGCTGGGGATTTTCTTCTTCTTCTATTACTCTTGCTACCTTTCAGGGCTTTACCCTTCAGTATCTTGTTTTGCATTACAAAAATACTGCAAGTAAAAGGAAAACTAGAGCTATGGCACCTGGTCATCATTTATCTGTGTCCCAGTGTAGTAAGCAAGATGCAATCTTCTATCACTATGCGGTGATTCCATGAGAGGCAATTTGTGTTTCAGGAAAATACAGAAACTTGTCCACTTGTATGAAAGCTAAATATGCCACCAGTAATGACTCCATGCTGTATGTCTCAGCTTCATTAAGAATCATACAATTGTAGAATGTGAGGAGTCGGAATGGACTTTCAAAATGATCCATTCCCAATCCTCTCTGCCATGGGCAGGGACATCTCCCACTAGACCAGGTTGCTCAAGGCCTTATCCAGCCTGGCCTTGAAAACTCCCAGGGTTGGAGCATCCACAACCTCCCTGGGCAACCTGCTCCAAAATCTCACCACCCTCACAGTAAAATATTGCCTGCTTCCTGATATCTGACCTAAATTTCCCCTCTTTCAGTTTGTACCCCTTACTCCTTGTCCTACCACTACAGCTCCTGACAAAGAGTCCCTTTCTGGCTTTTGCCTGGTGGGGGCCCTTCAGATACTGAAAGGTTGCTGTGAGTCTCCACGCAACCTTCCCTTCTCCAGGCTGAACAGCCTCAGCTTTCACAGCCTGTCTTCGTAGGGAAGGTGCTCCTGTCCTCTTACCAACTTCGTGGCCCTCCTCTGGAAACAATTCCACGTCCTTCTTATGTTGAGGGCATCAGACCTGGATGCAGTACTCCAAGAGGGGTCTCACAAGAGAAGAGAACCCTGCAGGAAGCTTTTATCATAGAGCAGATGAAGCCAAACAAGTAATTTTTTTTCCTTGTTTTTGGTGAGAAAATGCCACAAGGTCATTGTGTCAGAGAGTGGGAAGCAGTGAGATTTTGAAGATCACCGCAAGACGCTATACACTTAAATGCTGAGAAAAGCTCCTTATGTTCTCAAATGTTTTCTGGGAAATGAAACCTGGAGACTAATATTACTGCCCTCTGTGCCCAGTGTGAAGTGCTCAGAGCACTGCAGGCTGTCCCAGCAGGGCTTCTCACACAGGGAGTGCAGGGTACCTGCCCAGCACACCCAGCAGCACTGGTAGGACACAGGGACGTGGGTGGCAGTGCCCCTCGTGCCCACGTGCATGTGGGAGCACAAGTTGTCCCACACAGCATTGGGGTGGGCATGCTGCTGCTCATTTCCAAAGGGGACCATGCACACTTGCAGAAGGGTGTCCATGAACATACAGGGTGCAGTGCCAGTGGAGGAGGCTGTTTCCCAAGGATGGACCATTTCCATGGGAGCAGCGGGGTCTCTGACGCTCCCTTAGGAAAAGGGTAGCCCTGCAGTCACACGGCAGTGGAGATGTCGTAGCAGGAAGCTGCACTGGTGTGGACAGGGCAAGCCTCCCTGCTGTCTACACAACAAGCTCCTCTGTCCCCTTCCTCCTGCTCCTCTACCTGCTTGTGGACCTTCAGCACCCCCGGCAGAGCACACAGCCCTGCCACACATTTTGTTGGAGTATTTCTGTAGGTCAGTGGTCTCACGTCCTTGCTGCTCTGTAGCTGACTGCTCCTCATGTTGCTGTGGCAAGCCGCATGCAGCAACCTGATGGCAATAAGGGAAACAGTGAGGCAAGACCTTTAATTCTCCTTTTTTCCCCCACGATAAACTGTATCAGTTTCTGATAGGATACAATCTGTAGGTTAATTTTTTTTCCCTGCAACTGATTCTCAGGGGCTGCAGAGTTCTTGCCTGTCTTCTGTGCAGAAGTTGCATCCCTGCTGGTCAGCCATCAGTTACTTGCCCTTTGAGGGGAAGGAGCTGTGACAGGAGGCAGAAATAGTCCTTGCAAATCCCTAGGAAGCAGCACGTCTACACTACTGGAGCTGAAAGGAGGGGCAGGGTGTGGTCAGACAACAGCCAGCTACAGTCTCAGATTATCCAAGAATAAAGTGCAGGGCAACACTCATCATTCACCTCTGGTGTCCCGGGACAGTCCCTGATGCCTTGATTCCCGGGCTGGCACATCGAGGGGAAGCATTGATGGCAAAACACAATGCTCCAGAAAGGAGTGGCTGGTGCTAGGAAACTCTGCTCCTCAGAGGCTTTGATGAGATGCTTCATCAGTTGCTCCCACCATCCTCTGTTCTGACACACAGGTCATGTCCAGCCCTGAGCTCTGGGCAGCCTGCTCTGCCCTCCTCCCCCTTGCTGTGGCGATCACTCCCACTGCCTAACACAGGGTGAGTGTCTGAGTAGAACACTGACTTTCTGATTGATACTACGCCAGCCAGGTGACAAAAGTAATTTTTTTCTTTTTCCCAAAACGGTACCATCTAACCATATAGTCAGCTAGCCAGAAGACTGGGATCACCGTCCTTTCAGGTCAGCAATTCCTTAACTGATGTTAACTTCACACCTTTGAGGCTGGTCAGTTACTGGAACCCAGGGAGGCTGTGGATGTCTCAGCCCTATCAGTGTTCAAGGCCAGGCTGGACAAGGCCTTGAGCAACCTGGTCTGGTGGGAGATGTCCCTGCCCATGGGAGGGGGGATTGGGACTAGATCATTAAGATCCATCCCAACCCCTTAATATTCTATGATTTCTATGGAACTCCCCAGTCAAGCCTAACTGTTTATCTATATTTAAGTATATCTGCTGCTGCTCTGGGCAACTCACTCAAAAAACGCCAACTGAAGTGTAGTAAGTACTTTATTGATAGAATATCATGCAGAGTTCAGAAACCATTGGACAGTTCACAGCCTAGCCATGTATTTCCATGTGCGAAATTCAAATCAGATCTTTTCTTCATTTCAATATGGAATCTTCACTTGCTGTAAGAGAAGAAAAAACAAACATCGTTAGGACACTAGCCAATCCCATGCATTAGTGCTGAAATATGCAAAACATTAATGGAATCAAAAGCTACTTTTATTTAAGCTCTTTCTAGTCAGTTTTTGATTCCCACTTCTGCTTATTCAACAGAACTGCAATTCATACTTTGCGGTAAAGGCACTTTCAAGTTTACTCATTGGTAAAAGACAACTTTCTGAACTGACAAATCAAATAAGCCCAGAAAAAGGTATCTTTACAGATACGTCCAGTTATCCATCTGTAAGGAAAAAATCTCCAGCAACTACACTGCATTCAATGAAAGTTTAACAATTGCTTTTCTGAAAAAAACACACCAAAACCATTGCTGGGAACACAGACCTGTCACCTTTATGCCACTTTTAAAGAGATTAAACATTCTACAGAAATAATCAGAAAATTTCATTTTTAAGTAGATTGGTAACACCACAGCACGGACTCTACCTCCGAAATTACAAAAGTTTAACCTAGTTAGAGAACATCTAAAAGACCCATTTATTTAGTACATGAGCAATGGAGACTATGTATTTAAGATGGCAAAACAGCCACGCAAAATGGCTTTATCTCTAGCAGGTGATACAAATCACCCAACTGCATATTTGATTTTCTGTAGGTATAGTTCATTTAATTGTACAGTGTTTTGTTCAGGACAATGCAAATGTCACCAGTTTCCATGGAAAGTTACTGAGCACCAAGAACAGCTTGAGCTATTAATCAGTTTTCTGTCTCTTCTTAACTATTAAATCCACCCAAGAAAAACTTGCTGAATCCAAGCTAGACAGCACACTCTGCTGTAAGGCAGCAGGGAAGGAACCCTGTTAGGACCCAAGAAATAATCCTAAGGGCCAGGGCAACAATGCTGCAGCAGGAATACTACAGGGTGGAAGGGAATGAGAAAAAAGTAGCAGTACTAATATGAACTGATCACCTCCAGCACACTCACTTCACACGAGAAATGCCACAAATAAAGCTGACCTCTAACACTACGCCTGTGACACCGCTTAAAATCCTGGAGATGCAATTACACGCAGTTGCCTATGACTTCTAGTTTAGAAAATCAGTCATACTTATAAGGTTCCTGCACTGCACGGAGAAGAGGGACTGTAAATTTCTTGCATACAGCTGAATAAGGGGCATCCCACTACGGTCATTATACATATCCAGTTATTCCTCACAGGATAAGCAGCAGCTTTTAGCATTTTGTTTTCTCACTGGAAATTCAGATAGCCATTTAACAGGTCCCGACCCGTTTCAAAAGCATTTTTAACGCTTCCTCTGACGAGCTTTTCCAAATGCAGGCATCAATAAACAGCAGCACTATTTTCTCCTCACACCACCCCAAGCATTTCCTCCATGGATTAGCTGAAAGCCACAACTCCTCCTAAAAGCACTGCGCTAAAACAGCAGTCCAGCAGCCGAACGTGGGGATGCATAAACTAAACCGAGGGACTACCTTCTGCGATCTCTTTTGCGATCCGCTCCAGCTCCTCACGCTTCTTCTTCTCCTCCGCCTCTATTCTCCTCTCTTCCTCAGCAATCGGCTTCAGATAGTCTGCCAGCGACATGCACTCGCTTTAAAACCCACCTTCCCGCACCCGCGGGCTCGCTCGGAAAAGAGGAGCAGCCAGTTTTTTTGCCGGCACGAAGGCACAAACCCGGGGCCGCGGCAGGGGCGGGGGTGGGGGGGAGGAAATGGCGGCCGGGCCGCCTCAAGGTGCCCTTGCGGGGCCCGGCGCGGGCGGTGGCCGCGGGGAGGCCGCACTCACCGTATCGCTTCTTGCCGTAGATCATCCCCACGAGCAGCGCCGAGTAGCGGGTGAACTGCGGGGACGAGAGACAAGGACGCGCCCTTCCCTCAGCCCCACACGCACCGCCGGCCCCCCCGCCGAGCCCCCCCCGGCCCGGCCCGCCGAGCCCCCCCCCCGGCCCGGCCCGGCCCGGCCCGCGGCCCCGGCACACCTGGGACCCCCGGAACCCCCGGGACCCGCAGCCCGCCGCCCTCACCTTGATGAGCGGCGAGACCTGCACCGGCGGGACCATCCTGGCGGCGGCGGCGGCCGGAATGACGGCGGCGGGCGGAAGGGGAGGAGAGAAGCCGTGAGCGGGCGGCCGGGAACTGCGTGTGCTGCGCCCTCGGGGGTTCGCGATCCCGGCACTCGGAGAGGTCCCAGGGCGCGGGGGATGGAGCATCTCCCCCGCAAGGAGAGGCTGGGCGAGCTGGGACTGCGCAGCCTGCGAGAGAAGGATCGAGGGGAATCTCATCGATGTTTTTCAGTGGCTGATAAATGGGCACAGACTGAGATGCAAGAAATTCCTTTTTAAGAAAAAAAGACCAACACTTTTTTTTTTTTTTTTTTTTTTTTACTCCCGAGAGCAATTTGACATTCAAACGGGTTGACCCGTTTGAAAATAGATATTAGGAAAAAAAAAAAAAAATCACTGTCTGGGTGGTGAGGTAGTCGGAATGGGCTGCCCAGGGAGGCGATGGAGTCACCATCCCTGGTTTTCAAAGAGGTGTCTGGATCTAGCACTGGGTGATGGGGTTTAGGGGTTACAGTGGTAGTCCTGGGTTGATGGTTGGACCCTACAGGCTCTTGAGTTGTTGGTGTGTCTGTGTGCAGGTGCTCAGTACGACTCGACACAGACCTTTGCAACTGGAGGGTTGGACTAGATGGTCTCTTTTAGTGTCATCCATTCTGTGATTCTGGGATTGTCATAATCGTTGTGTTTCACTTTAATTCTCCTAGAGACAAAAGCCTGTGATATTTAGTAAATCTGTAAAGAACAGCTATATTTGGGAATGTTCTGCTTGAGAACGACACCATTCAAATTAGTGCAGTTTGTTTCTCGAGAACACATCAAAGCTATCACAATGATCCTAAATCAGCTGTCTTTACACAGTCTCAAATCAAGTTTGCCCTCAAGTTTAGGTTTTGGATGCTACCAAATTTGGTTTGAATAATGGTGTCTTGACTACAAGAAAAAATAAAGTTCTTTTTGCAGAACAAATTACTTATTTGCAAGTGGGATACAAAGAAAAAATGCATTAGTTAGCCAGTACAGTTCCTTGTAGTATTTATACATTATAATTAATTTCATCCTTGTAAACACTGTAGTGAAACTTCTTGGTCAGATTCAGTTTGTGTTCTCATTTTCTTCAAGTACCAACAGAAATAGAATCAACATTTCTTCACATCACATTAAAAGCATTTGTGTGTTTTATACAAAATCACAAAACTGAGGTTTTGGATGATTTTGAAGGAAACCCCCCCCACCATCTAGCATAACTGTAAACATTGGATATGTTTCACCTGCAGAGCAGAAATAAAGAGCTACAAACTTTGTTTTTTCACTGATTTCACTGATTGAAATTTATTACAAATACACATATTCACTACTTATGTGCCTGCTGCACATTAGAGACAAAACCATACAGAACCAAAAGTGCTTTCATTAAGTATCAGAAAAATCCTGCTACACACGACACAATGGAAGTTGTTTAACCTCAGCTAGGTATAAATCCCCTTGAATAGCTGAACATACTCTCTTTACATGAAGTATGTAATATTTACAATTACATACAGGTATCAAGGTGCTTCAAACCAAAAGCACAAGTGCTTTCAAGACTGATCTCAACTGAAACGAGACATCTGAGTTTGTTTTCACCTATAATTTCTTCAGGCATACTTCGGCACAGTATTTTTTTTTTTTTTAAGATGAACAACAAAATTCCCCAAATGCCTTTAAATATGGCATTAAAGCTGTCAGGCACTAAGACAGTTCAAGATACAAACTAATGGCTCTCCCAAAACAAAATGTAACAGCTTCCAGGGCAGCCAGAGGCTAGATGACTTGATAAACGTAAAGCTTATCAAACTGCACTTAAGGGTAAAAAGAAGATCCACCAAACCAGAGACTGGAACTTCGACAGGGTTAGTTTCTTCTGCTGTCTTCCCGAGGCTCAGATCCTTTAGTTAGCCACTACTCAGGAAAAAGCTCAACTCCCTTACCTGATGGGATACTCTCATATGGGGCAGTCTGATACTCTCTTTGAATATGGCATCATGCCTTCAGAATAACAGAAGGATGTTCCATTCAACAGACAGGAAAACAGACACAAAAAGCCTGAGAAATGCAAACTTTTCAGATGAGCTGCTGCTGCAGGACAGCAAACAAATTTACCTCTAGTCTCACAGCCCTTTTCCCTGGGAGGTTATCAGAATTAGTTGAAACCTTGGATTGTGGCAAAGCCACATGAATCTTCATTTGTTACATATATCCTTTTTTAAAAAGAGCAAATATGCCCAAAGAACTTGTGTTCAGGTAGCCTGGAAGACTGCTATCACATTTGAAACTGCCATCTGAACTCACACACAGAGCCACTCAAACACAGGTAGGTTTCCAAATGCTATCCCCAGTTTGTGATTATGCAGAACAGACATTGTAACCATTTGGGAGGGGAAACACACACACACACACACACACACACACACACAAAAAAAAAAAAAAAAAAAGACCAGCAAACCATATGCACAAATGTTCTACCATGATGCAGTTTCCAGAAATCCAGAGGTCTCCATTGTCTTTCATACCTCACTTCCTTATCTTACAGTAGCACAACCAGCTTCTACTCTGGTGTTTGGTTACCATTTTGCTGGGTACCCGTTTGCGCATTTCTTAATCGACCATCACTGCAGTTACATGTCAAGTAGCAATTTTTCCTGGAGAGTAACTCCAAAGGAAACAGAACATGCTTGTCTTTGTATCCCCTATTTATTTGCCCAACATTTTCAAAAGCAGATTTTGGAAAAGGGGTCTCGAGCACGGCCAGCTAAAACTTAAATATGCCCTAGTTATGGTCAACGCAGGCTTTGGTTTAGATCAGTATAATCCACACATGAAGATAATGTGAGTTAGAAGAACTAAAGTTAATCTCATAACTTCACATGCACTGCGTGGAAATTTAGGACAGCGTTTCAGTAGGAGACAAACATGCCTCTTCTTCTTCTAACAACACAACCTTCCGTCTAGAGAGAGACATCATGGCCTTTACAACAGTTAAAGAAATTCTGACAAAAATGCGCAAGGCAAGGAAAGCAAATGGGATTACAATCTGCATAAGATGGAAAATTGCTGTGGAAAATTCACTTAACAAGCACGTTAGAAAGAAGGCCCCAAGGCTTACACAAGGATAGAGGGCCAGCTTGGCAAACATAAAGGCATGCTCCCTGCCACCGTATCTAGCAAACGGATGCAAGGTTTCCCTTTCATTGAGGAGGGCTGTAGTCCATATTGCAAACTGAAATATGCTGGCAAAGAAGGTGATAACACAGCTGACCTGAATGGCTTCTATTTCATTATGAGACTTCTCTGCAAATTCACTGGTCAGCTGGTAAGCTAGTGGAAGCCCACCAATGAAAGACAACGAAAGTATGTTAAGCAGTCCCATTAATCGGGTAGCTTTTGTTACATAGAGGAAAAGGGAGTGATGGACAAACCACAGGAGACCGATTGTAACAAATGAGCCGAAGTAAGCAAGGTAGTTTGGCCCGTATTCACTTAAAGCTTCAAGAAGACTGCCATGGAACTTCTCTTCAACTTCTCTGGGATCAGGGACATTGTCTTCACTGTGGAGAGAAAACTTACTTTACCTTACATATTACTGTTATAAAACCACTCACTCTGAGTGAGTAGGGAACAACAGGCATCCATTATAATTTCTAACTTAAAAGTGTTTCAAGTAACAGCTCTGCAAAGAAATTAGATCTAAAAGGAAATCTGAATGTAAGCTGGCATTCCTTTATGTTAATGTAATAAAGCTGCCAAAGTGACTAAATAGGTTTTATTGATAAAATCATCTGAAAATATAAATGAGCAAAAGAGAAAGCTTTTTTTCTTCAAAACTCCACATCCCAACATGTATTACATAAACTGACGATCACTACTGCTACAACATGGATGTCAGAAGTATCTTTGGTTTGTATTCTGTATCTTTCCAGAAAATCATGCCTGAAGTAACCACTGCAGGTTTTAGAAGTCACAGACAATGTCTGATGGACTTTATTTCCTCAAATATTACATACAGACGAAAGTTGATACATTTAACAATACAAAGTGAAGGAAGCAGCACAAAGCCTTACCATATATCCAAAATGAGCAGGGTTGCTACAATAGCATAGACTCCGTCACTGAATGCTTCTACCCGTTCCTTACTCAGAGGCTCACTGAGGTAAAAAGTGAAGGTTTCTAAGCTGTGGTGTTCCTCCTCTTCATTTCTCTGACCTGGAAACAAATTCAGATGCTTAATAATGAAAGAAGAAGGAAGTATAAAACAAGGCAGTTCAACAACCTATGGTGACCTCCTTTCCTCTTTCTCCCCACCTGCCAAAATTTTTCTACAGGAAGAAGGGTGCCAGTCGTTCACATAGGTCAGACAATCCACCTTTTTTCGGCATCTGTACCTCTCCCTGAAGTTCATGTTTCTTTCAAGACAAGCACTTCAGGGACAAAAAAAGCCCTGTCCTTTAAACTGTATGGCAAACAATGTCCTCCAAGCAAATAATGACTCAAAGCTGTCACTGAACAAAACAAATCAGATGCTGTGCCTCGGGAAGCCGTAACAGCTTTAGGTCCTCTATGACAGTGTGAAGAACTTATGGCTGAAGAAACCCTCCTTGGAGTATGGTGGCTGAACTGGGATATAAAATTTAAAATATATCAAGTCTGTGGTCAAAAGGTGGAGCTTTTACAGGAAAAGTCAAACCCATCTCTAAAGACTGGACTCTGGACCACCTAGCTAGCCAAAATGCACTGCTGCAGGACTCTAGGTTGGACAAAGAGAAAGCTTGACCTTCCAGAGGAACCAGGAAGAGGAACTGAATACAAAGCAAGCGTAACCACAAGAAATTCAGTAAAGCAGTAATTTATGCCAGCTGTCTAACGGGGTGAGACGTTCACAGACATGACCTGACTGCAAACTGCAGCGTCCCTGTCGCAATAAACACGGGCAATATTTTTATGTGTTTATTCTCGGGCCCTGACAGCCTGGCTTCATCCTTTCAGAGCATTTCTGCCTCCCTATTACTGCTGCCACACGGGGGAGTCAGAAGTACGCGCCCATTTGCACTGCAAACAGATGGACTTGCACTCAGTAGAAGCACAAAGGTTGTTCTTCTGCCCCACCACGTGAGTGTCGATTCCAAAGTCATGATCTGCTTAGTGTTTCTGTGATCAGTTTATACTGCTCTGCCACTGCACCTTTCAGCTGAGAAGTTGCATGATACCACATTCTCTTTTATTTTGGCACTGGCAACCTCTTTCTCAGCAGGGTTTAGGAGCAGCTCAGGCTATTGACACGGCTGTGCAATTGTTAGTCCTGACACAAGGAGGGCAGAAAGAACATAAGCAAGGAGCATGAGGGAAAGGAGCGTGGATTTAGGCTGACTCAAGCCATGCATGAAGGCAATCCTCTAGACCATAGCACTTAATGAGATCTAACCCCCTGAAAAAGTATGATTTACAAGTGCAGCTCTTGCCAGTTTGAAAATGTGTGACTATTCAGCATTGCAGGCAAGAAAGTGATGACAGCACAGCGCTTACTTCCTTATATTCTACCATCCCCGTGTTCCTTTTTTAGGAGGGAAAAGGGATGGACAGCCTGCAGCCATCATTTATATACTTGTGTCAGCATGCATGTGCAGACTCAGGACAAACCAGAGGGGTTTTTCACCTTTTTCATCATTAAATGTGTTGTGCCTTACATAAATCTCATCACAAATATGGAAAAACAGGGAGCAGGGGAGAAACTCTTTGGAAGCACATCAATAGGCCCCAAAATTACTACATTACAAGACTGAAAATGGAAGCAGAACTAAAATAACTTCATTACAGGCTGTTTGGATAACATGCTGACAACCTAATCTGAATATACTCCTTTGAATTTTGTTAATTACTCACCAACAATTTTGGTTTTACACCATTTAATGAATCGAGTGAGATGTGGAAAAATGATTACGAGTCCAAGAAGTACATAAGACTGTGGAAAAGAAAATGAACAGTTTAAATATAGTTACAAAAATATAAATTACCTTCCAAGTTTAATATGAAATATTACTCTCAATCTTAGATATAATCACATAGAGAAAAACAAATACTGACTTTACAACCTGAAAAAAGCTCAGCTGAAATGAACATGCACATCCTTAATACTGCATTTTGATAGCTAATTTAGTACCAGTAATGAAGCAAACTAAAAGCAGTTTGCTGACAAAAAATGTAGGCATGACTGCTTTGGACATTTTCAGATAAAATTATGCCTTTTCACCTTTGGACTCATAACTGCCCCTTTCATCAGCTGCAACCTGATTCCTCCCAAATGTATTATTTAAACAATGCCAATTCTTTGGAATCTTTCTCAAAATTCAGTTAAATCCACCTTTTCCTAAAGAACAAGAGGAACAGAAGCTCAGGAGACATTCAAAAACTAGATTTCAGTTCCAAGTAGGGATTCTGAAAAAATAATAAAAGCTATTAATAAGTAGGAGCAACTCACTGCCATTAAATAAAGATGGAAGATAAAAAGGCTGTGAAAGAGCAGGCCTTAGCCAAAATTATTTGTTTTGAGATGCAGGCTGGCTAACTAGTCTGTTTAAAAAAAAAAAAAATCAGGTTAATTTTGTAGCAGAATAGTCTTTTTAAACTATATGAATTCATGGATCAAGTTACAGATCAACAGGTCTGGATTGAACACATTCAGTGCAAAATAGCAGCCACAATATCACAGAACAGGCAACTGAGAAAGTCTGCATATTTAACATGGGCATCATTATCTTCATACACAGTCCTAAAGGCAACTAATATAAACTGCTGCATCAAAGTTTTTGGCTAACTGGGAGAACTTACCAAAGGAATAAAGAAAAAAGAAAAGATGGCTGCTAAAAAGCATAAAATTGGTCCTCTTAGGATGATCTTTAGGATATGACGTTTATAGAAATTCTGATTTTCAGAGTCCTGTATCTGTTGATTCAGTAAGTGTGGGTGATAGAATCCATATGCTACTATCACAGCCTGCAAGGAGAAGAGAGTTACCGAACTTATTACATATAAGCCTATGCAGCATTTCAAATATAAAACGTAAAGTTGTAGGTCAACAAATTCCAAAACAGCATCAAACTTATTCTTCACTCCCATATGGAAGGTGGATAACATGTTAGAAACTCTGAGATTTCACAATGCATTGCACGTCAAGATTTTAGTCTCCCCTGCAGAGCCTGTCATGACCGGGGGTCTTACACAAAGAGGAATGAGGACCTCTGTAATAAGGAATAGAATGTGACAAAGACCAGGAGAAAAACAGTGCCACTGGACTGAGGCTGAAAGCCTGAGTTCCCTCATCCACCACTGCACGGTTCAGAAAGAACCTCAGCAGGAAAAGTAAACTGCAATTTCCCCCAGGCATTTTTAGAAAGAGTAGGAAAGGAACTCTGTGGAGATCAGCTGATTTTGTTGGATGAAACAGCTTCACAAGACAGTGGAAATGCAAACTTTCATCTTACGTACAGACACTGCATTATCACAACAGGCACAACTTTGAAAAAGGATGCTGTACAAACAACACATTTAGCAATTTACACTCTTAGACAAGAAACTTCGTTTTAGTTCTACCCATGGAAGTCTATTTAAAAGCAAAAATGTAAATGGATGGCTCCAGTACCTGTATAAGGCCAATGACAACAGCACAGGCACTGAACAGGAAGATACCAAAAGGTACATCTGGAAAGGAGGCCATTAAGGAAAACTGGAAAAAAAAATGCAACTAGATCAAATATTTAATTAAGAAACAATGTAGGAATAACAGCAGAGAAATGGAAGCACTCTTCATTCAAAACTGAAACTCAAAAACCTAAACGATAATTTGCATTTCAACATAATTCCACTAAATGCAATTTCTAGCCACAGATAAATGCAGGCATCCCAACCAAAGGCATCTGGAGAGATGGCTTTGCTCTGACATCGATACTGCTCAACCTTAACCACTCTGACACTGTGCCTCCATAATAACCACAGACTGGCCTGTAGCTGAGTATAAAGTTTAACTGTTTTTGGTGGACATAACCTTCATAGCAGTGAAACTTGTTGATACTAGACAAATTAAAAAGATTCAAAAAAGTATCCTTTCCCTGTGGCTCTCCCTTGTATCAATTTCTGCAGCTTCCTTGGTGGGGGAGCGAAAGCAGAGTGTAGTATTAAATTAACATTGACAGCTTTCTGAAAATTATTTCAGCTTCAAGGCAAAGTTAAAATTATGTGCTCTTGCAGATAAAGACTGCTTTATTGACCACAGCCTTATTTTTTGCAGACTAATATTTAACAGATACAGCCACAGAGAAACAGGTGCCCGTCTTACACGTATAACAGTCAAAATGCATTTTAAGCAACTATTTTATTCTGTTAATATGGTGTTCAGTTGCAAATATTCTTTTTAGGTCATCTGACCAAAAACTGTGCAGAGTTAAAAAATGAACATCCACATCAAAATGACCAGAATCAACCTTGCTGATTAAGTCAAAAGCAATACCACAAACTCCGTCTAGATCATGAAAGGAAAATGTTCTATCAACCAAAGAGGAGTCTGAAATACAGTTTTATTTATCTTACCAAAGGCAAAATTCTCATCAGATAACTTTGACCTTTTTCAATACACTTGCTCTTTTAAAAGAAATCATGGGAAATTTTTTACCATGAGGGTGGTGAAACACTGGCACAGGTTGCCCAGTCCCTGGAAACACACAGGGTCAGGTTGGAAGGGGATTTGAGCAACCTTGTTTAGTTTAAGATGCCCCTGATCGTTGCAGGATTAAGTGACCTTTAATGGTTCTTTCCAACCCACACTATTCTATGGTTCTATGATACTATGACTTTCTATGACTATAATTTTTCTTCTAGAATACCCATTTTCTGCCAGGTCTAAGACACGCAATAATTGAAGGTTATAACATATCCTCATGAATTTTAAAGAAGTGTGTCTTACTATTATAATGGATTCAGGGTTAATATTACAGTAATACTTTCCTGAGTTTCTGAACACTTTGGTAAAGTTTCTCCAGACAAATAAAGAAAAAAAAAAACACAACACTGTAATTTAAACAAATATCACATTTTAGAAAAGTACTTACTGTATATGGCAAGAAAGTTATGATCATCATACAAGCCTAAAACAGAAAAAAGCATACTGAAACACTAGGGAAAAATACAAAGCAAGCAATGCCCTCATTGAAGATGTGTCCAGAAAATAAAAACAGATCAAACAAATCAGCTTTGCTGCATCATGAAAAATACCTGCATTTCTGAAGTTGCTGAGCTTTGACTACAACAAATGGATAGTTTTGTACACACCTTTCATGTCTGCTATCCAAACTGTACAGGTTGATTTTAGAAAACACTACAGTTTTGTTACCTATACCACAGGTAGAAGTGTTGCTATGGTTTTTAACAGACTTCTTAGCAATGGTAAATGTACCAAACCTTCTAAATAGGTGTTTCTGATTTGTCAAGAACATTAATTTCTGACTGCAAATATTTCATAAGTAAAAAACCAAAATTTAAAACAAACAAACAAACTAAAAACAACATCTCAAGCACAAAGAAATGCTTGGCTTTGAAAGCTACATTAGATAAGAATTACAGGCCTTGAGCTAGTCCTCTAAAAGAATTTCCTGTAGTGTTATCTCATGGAGCTTAACCAGTGCTTTTATTAACAAAATTAAATTAACTGTGTGTCAGAGAGCACAGTTTTAAACAACATAGAAAAATATCCAATTCCCTCAGATGAACTTCAGACTAACCTGGTGCAGAGCTTCTTTTGGCTTATAGTAAAACATTTGGAAGTTAAAAGCAAGTTACTTATCAATCAGTTACCCTGGAAAGGAGGAATTAGAGACCTTTGTATCTTCCTGACTTGGAAATTTCACAGTGATGCTATATAAACTAAAAACTTTTGTATATATTGACAGACACACTTCAGAAAAGGTGGCCTGTACTTGCCAGTTAAACATCCAGCATGTATGACAAGACTTACCAGATTCAGAAGAGCCAGGACATCATCTATAAGCTCAATGACTTGGAACAACCTGTCAAGGCAAGGCAAGGTATCATGAGCAAGCCAACTCCCCAAATCTATTTTACAATACTATATATAAATTGTACATTTAGGATAGCATAGGGGAACCTCAGTTCCTTTGCTCCAGAATTAATACAAGTATTTCGGGTATTAAAGAAGTATTAATACAAGCTACCAAAACTCATTTACCTCAAACATGCAAGTTAATTTGTTAGAAAAATCTGAAGGGTGAGATACAGTCAAGGTCATGGAGCAGTTATTAAGAACTCAGTTTCCATTTGAATGACAGAGTATTTTCAGAATGCTAAAGCTTAAAATTATTTATCTTGAGACAAAGCCTTGTTATTATCACACAATGTAAAGCTTTGCTTGCAAACTTCCCCACACCTTGTTAAAGAAATTCCTCATCCATGTCACTTAGAATCAACAGAATCAATCACCTTCCACAAAACCCTAAACCAAACAAACTAAACAAAGACTATGCCTCAGCATTTACTCATGCAAGCAAACAAAAGCAGTGTGATAAAAGCATCAATGTGAGGTATCAAGTCCAAATATTGAATTGCAGGTTGCGCACCCCGACTGCAAAGCAGTCAATCCACTTGCACAGTAACCTTTGTAAATGTAAAAATCCCAACAAAAACTGCCGTGGTTCCAGTATGATGCCTGCATGTCAGTTCCTTTTTAATTACCAAGACAGGGCGGGTGGGGGTGTGCCCACAGCTCTATAAAATGTAGAATCTGCAACATTACAATTGATTTGTGAGAACCACGGCTGAGGACAAAGAGACAAGTTTTTGGGCAGCTGTATTGTATCAGTTCCTCTCTTCTGGAGCGCGCAAGTTACAAAGTCACGCTGTTTCAGCATAATTAGAAGTTTAATTGCTTCTAAAATATGAGGTAAAATGAAAAGCAAAAAGATATATGCTTGTTTTTCTCTGTCTCACTATGTCAGTGGTGTAAGAGGAGTTATTCAATGCTAAGGGCAGCATTTCTTTAAAATGATTTTTCAACATTTTTTAGAAACAGGCAATTCAGAAGTATGTCAGCAAGACAGAAATGTATCAGACACCTGCTTATCTTCTGTACTTTTAAAAATTAGTTTGTCTTCAACTTTGGAGTTAAACATATTCTTCCTACCTTACATGAGCTGCCCATGCCACTGTGACTATTAAGAAGGTCATCAAGTAGACAGCAATTTTTGCTAGAAGAAGTTGCTGAACACTTTCACCTAATTTCTGCAACAGAGAAACAAAAGCTAAATGTTACAGTATGGAAGTATTACCAACGTCTGCAAATGAGAAATTACATTACTCCCAAGAATGCAGTACTCTTCCAACAATCTTTTCAGTACCTTGCAGAGGAATTGGTTTACTAGAAGCTTATTAAGGCTGAAATATGGCATATGATGTATCAACACACCTCTTTGATTTGTAAAAGGGCTTCCCAGTACTCTGTTCACCTTGAGATTCACTTACATGCTTTCTCATCACTGTTACTGTGATAATGCATTTCAGAGCAGGACTGGTCACAACGTGCCTCTTTTATTTTCACAGCACTGACTTCTAAACTAGAAACATCATACAAGTTTTCATGGGATGATTGTCAGCAAGGTGGAAGGAGAGGGTGTAATCTCTGAAAATTTGGCACTTACCACTACAGTGGCTTAAACAGACCCATGCAGCATATTTGCTGTCTTACAGATCATACTTGAGCTTCCTAGACTGAGACAAAAGGTCTGTTTTTTAAGAGCAGAAAAATATATTGTGATAAAAGAAAAAAAAAAAAACTGTGAACTTTCTCAAAATATTTTGTTTCCTAACGTAACTGTTTTTTTCAGAATTAATTTATTTTCTGTAATCTTCTTTTCCCACCTTTGCTTATTCAGTTTACATTTATTTATTGACCTGATTTTATAGAAGCACAGAAGATGCTGAGTTGGAAGGGACCCACTGAGGTTATGCAGTCCAACTCCTGACCCTGCACAGGACACGCCAAGAATTCCACCATGTGCCTGAGAGGTTGTCCAAATGCTTCTTGAACTCTCTTAGGCTCCTGGTCCTGTGACCACTTCCACAGGGAGCCTGTTCCAGTGCCCAACCACTCTCCGGGTGAAGACCTTCTCTGACATCAAACCTAAACCTCCCCTGACACAACTTCAGGCCATTTCCTCAAGTCCTGTCCTTGGTCACAAGAGGGAAGAGATCTGTATCTGGCCCTCCACTTCCCCTTGTGAGAATGTTGAAGACCCAATGAGGTCTCCCGTCAGTCTCCTCCAGGCTGAACAGACCAGGTGCCCTCAGACACTCCTCACACGGCTTCCCCTCCAGACCCTTCACCATCTTTGCTGCCCTCCTTTGGACACTCTCTAATGGCTCAATATCTTTCTTACACTGTGGTGCCCCAAACTGCACACAAGGTGTGGTTGCCCCAGGTCAGAGCAGAGTGGGACAATCCCCTCCCTCAACCAGGACAGGGTTGGCCCTCCTGGCTGCCAGGGCACTGCTGACTCAGATTCAACTTGCCATCGACCAGAACGACCAGGGCCCTTTCCATGGCACTGCTTTCCAGCATCTCATTCCCCAGTTTGAACCAACATCTGGGGTTGCCCCATCCCAGGTGCAGAATCCAGCACTTTCCCTTGTTAATCTTCATATGGCATCCAAGTCATTGATGAAGATGTTGAAGAGAACTGGGCTGAGGACAGAGCCCTGCAGAACCCCACTAGTGACTGGACACCAGCCTTGAGTTTGCAGGAACAGGCTGTACCGGTGTGCCAAAAGGCAAGCCAGCGGGGTAGATGACCAGTTTGGTTGAACAGGGAGATTCTGAAGGAAATCAGGGATAAAAAGAGAGCTTACAGACTATGGAAAATAGGGCTGGCTACTCAGGATGAGTTTAGGAGTATAACTAGGTCATGCAGAAACAAAATTAGAGAGACAAAAGCGCAATTTGGCTACTTCTGTTAGGGATAACAAAAAGCGCTTCTATAAATACATTAATAACAAAAGGAGGGGCAAGGAAAACCTCCATTCCTTGTTGGACTTGGGGGGGAACATAGTTAACAGGGATGAGGAGAAGGCTGAGGTACTTAACACCTACTTTGCCTCAGTATTCACCAGTAGGACAGGTGGCCCTTGGGACAACTGTCCTCTGGAGCTGGTAGACAGAGATAGGAAGCCAAAGAGTCCCCCTGTTTTCCAGGAGGAAATAGTCAGTGACTTACTGGGCCACCTGGACGCAAGTCCATGGGATCAGATGAGATCCATCCCAGGGTGATGAGGGAGCTGGCTGAAGAGCTCGCCAAGCCACCCTCCATCATTTACCAACAGTCCTGGCTCACTGGGGAGGTCCCAGACTATTGGAACTTGGCGAATGTCACACCAATCCACAAAAAGGGCTGCAAGGAAGACCTGGGAAACTCCAGGCCTGTCCTCAGTGTCTGGCAAGGTTATGGAGCAGATCATCCTGAGTGCAATCACACAGCACTACAGGATGGACAAGGGATCAGACCCAACCAGCACGGGTTTAGGAGGGGCAGGTCCTGTCTGACCAACTTGAGCTCCTTTTATGATCAGGTGACCCACCTGGTGGATGAGGGGAAGGCTGTGGATGTGTCTGTTTGGACTTCAGCAAAGCCTTTGACACCGTCTCCCATAATATACTCCTGGAAAAGCTGCAGCCCATGGCTTGGACAGGGGCACTCTGTGCTGGGTCAGGAACTGGCTGGAGGGTCAGGCCCAGAGAGTGCTGGTGAACGGGGCTGCATCCAGCTGGGATCCAGTCACCAGCGGTGTCCCCCAGGGATCAGTGCTGGGCCCAGTCCTGTTTAACACCTTTATCGATGATTTAGATGAGAGGATTAAGTCCATCATCAGCAAATTTGCAGAAAATACCAAGTTGGGAGGGAGTGTCGACCTGCTGCAAGGCAGGAGGGCTCTGCAGAGGGACCTGGATAGGCTGGAGAGTTGGGCTGATTCCAATGGAATGAAGTTCAACAGGGCCAAGTTTTGGGTCCTGCACTTTGTCCACAACAACCCCCTGCAGCGCTACAGGCTGGGCACAGAGTGGCTGGAGAGCAGCCAGGCAGAAAGGGACCTGGGAGTTTGGATTGACAGGAAGCTGAATATGAGCCAGAGTGTGCCCAGGTGGCCAAGAAGGCCAATGGATCCTGGCCTGGATCAGGAAGAGTGTGGCCAGCAGGAGCAGGGCAGTGATCCTTCCCCTGTACTCTGCGTTGGTGAGGCCACACCTTGAGTATTGTGTTCAGCTCTGGGCCCCTCAGTTCAGGAAGGACATTGAGGTGCTGGAGCAGGTCCAGAGAAGAGCAACGAGGCTGGTGAAGGGACTGGAGTGCAAGTCCTATGAGGAGAGGCTGAGAGAGCTGAGGTTGTTCAGCCTGGAGAAGAGAAGGGTCAGGGTTGACCTCATTACTCTCTACAACTCCCTGAGAGGAGGTTGTAGCCAGGTGGGGGTTGGTCTCTTCTCCCAGGCAATCAGCAGTCGGACAAGAGGGCATGCCCCTGTGCCAGGGGAGGTTTAGGTTGGATATTAGAAAGAAGTTCTTTCCAGAGAGAGTGATCAGGCATTGGAATGGCCTGCCCAGAGAGGTGGTGGATTCACCATCTCTGGAGGTTTTTAAGATGAGGTTGGATGTGGCACTGAGTGCCATGATCTAGTAATCACAGTGGGGTTGGATCAATGGTTGGACTTGATGATCTCGGAGGTCTCTTCCAAACCAGTTAATTCTATGATTCTATGGTGTTATCCCACCAGCATTCAGACATCACTACATAAGTAGCTTCTCTAAGTGATGATTTATTACCAAGAAGAGCAGATGCTTTCTGAAAGACATTTTGGTCAGACGGGCAATTCATTGTTCATAGAAAAGTAACTATAAAATCTGTGGCCTACAATATTCAGCTCATTCAGGCTTTACATCACAACATGTGCTATTTAATTTTTCAGCCAAAGTTCACCAGGTCATCCCCTATGCAAAATTTCTGCTGGGCTTAATGTTACTCATCGGTTTCAGCTTTTTAAAGTCTGAAACTCGAAACGAAGCAGGACTGCTATATGAGGATGCTGCATCTGCTTGGGAGGACACGAGGAACAACAAAAGACACGTGTTACCTGATCAGGATGTATTTTTGTGTGAGCCACCGGCAAAATCTGAAATAACAAAAACCTTATTAGCACACGGAACTCTTTTTCTCGGTATGAGCTTCACCAAAAAAACGTAACAAACTTCAGGTGGCCGCCAGTGTCGCCGGAGGGGGTGGCCACGGGCAGCTCGGAGGCCACATCCGCTTTTGGGCCACCGCAGACACCGCAGGGCTCGGGGACCGCCGCCCCATGTCGCGACAGCGCCGCGGGCCGGGCCGGGCCCCGCGGGAGCGCCGGGCGGGCCGGGCGTGCGCGGCCGCGACCCGGAAAGGCGGGACCGACCGCGGCCGCTCCGGCACTGCCCCTCCCTCCCTCCCTGCCTGCCTCCCTGCCCCCCTCCCGCCGCCCGGCGCTCACCATCACGGTGGCGATGATGGAGAGCAGCGCATCGCTGTAGGCCAGCAGCCGGTGCGATGTCTGGGTGCTGCAGCTGCCTGGCTCCGGCTCCGGCTCCGGCTCGGTCTCCAGCCCCCAGCCGCGCTCGGCGCCCGCGGCCCGCGGAGCCGACATGGCCCCGCTGCGCCCCGCCCGCGGCCGCGGCGGGGGCGGCGCTTCCCCTCACGGCCCCGCCGAGGGGCCGGCCCTGCTCCCGCTGGTCCCCGCACACGCCTGAGGGGAGGGCGGCGGTGCCGGGAGCTCGGCGGCCGAAGATGCGATACCCCCGTCTTTCAAAAGGCCTTCCAGCTGGTCTCTCCGTTTTTCCATTGCAGCATCCCGAATCCGGCGGCGCTGGCGGTTGTTTCCGCGCTCGGCCGAGGAAGCACCGAGGGAAGAGGCAAAGGGAACACATGACTCTCGGAGAACCAATTGATATTCCTCAAAATAAGTTTCGGTTTTTTTTTAGAAAGGGAAGAGCGTTGCCAGCAGGTCGAGGGAGGGGATCCTGCCCCTCCGCTCAGCCCTGGTGAGGCACATGTGGAGTGCCGTGTCCAGTTTTGGGGCATCTAAAGCGAGGGAGGGGCATGCCAAAAGGATTGATACAGGCTCTTCTCAGTGGTGAAAATTCCCAGAAAATTCCCTGTTTGTGCACCTGGGATCTCACTGAACATAATCAGACTTATAGGTTGTTATAATCAGAAATGAAGCCTAGCGGCATCCAGCCCCTCTGATCTCCCAAGACCGGAGGATTTATTTTCTGCCATATTGCCATATTTTTAATACAGGACTCAGAAAATATTGACTGTTCTTGTAATTTTTTCCCCCTTTTACTTTCAAGGTTGGGCTTAGAGTATATGTATACCCTACTGAGTAGTATATGTTGAGTGAGAACATTGTATAAGACAAAATCACAGAATAGGTAAGGTTGGAAGGAACCACTTGAAGTCATCTGGTCCATCTCTCTGCTCAAGCAGGGTCCCCCACAGCTCGTTACTCAGGACTGTGTCCATAGGGCTTATCTCCAGAGCAGGAGACTCCATGATCTCTCTGGACAACCTGTTTCAGTGCTACACAGTAACCTACACAGTAAATGAGATCTTCCTCATATTCAGGTGGTACCTCCTGTACATAAGTTTCTGCTCATTGCCTCTCATCATAATGTACAGCAACACTGAGAAGAATCTGGATCCAACCTCTTGGCACCTGCCCCTTTTAGATACTTATATACATTGATAAGGTCCCCTCTTAGTCTTCTCCTCTCCAAGCTGAACAGACCTGGTTCCCCAGCCTTTCCTCATAAAAGAGATACTCCAGTCCTCTCATCATCTTTCTTGCCCTCTTGCTAGACCAGTTCCAGGAGCTGGACACAGCACTCTGGATGTGGCCTCACTAGGCCACAGCAGAGAGGAAAATCAGCCCCCTCAACCTGCTGGCAATCCTCTTCCTAATTTACCCCAAAATCCCACTGCTCTTCTTGGCCACACAGACACACTGCTGGCCCATGGACAGCTTGTTGTCCACCAGGACCCCCATGTCCTTCTCCACAGAAGGCCAGCCCCCAGCCTTACTGGTGCCTAGGGTAATTCCTCCCCAGGTGCAGGACCCTACACGTGCCTTTCGTGAACTTCAGACGTTTATGCTCTGCTGCTCCATCCACCCTGTCAAGGTCCTTTGGAAAGGTTGCATGATACCTCCAATATTAGCTACTCCTCCCAGCTTTGTGTCATCAGTGAATTTGCTGAGGAGGCCTCTGCCCTTTCATCCAAGCCATTGACGAACAAATTAAGCAATACTGGGCCCAGTATTGAGCCTTGGGGAACACCACTAGTGATAGGCTCCAACTAGACCCTGTGCTACTGATCCCTCTGGGATCTGCCATTCATCCACTTTTCAATTCAACTCACTGTCTACTTGTCCATCTTGCAATTGCTGAGCTTACTTATGAGGATATTGTTAGAGAAAGTATTGAAAGCCTTGCTGAAGTCAAAAAGTAGACAATATCCACTGCTGTCCCTTCATCCCTTCAGGTAGTTGTCCTATTGTAGAGGGCTATCAGATTGGTTAAGCATGATTTCCCTTTAGTGAATCCGTGCTGACTACTCTTACTTGTTATCCATGTGGATAGAAATGGCCTTCAGAATGAGCTGTTCCAGCACCTTTCCAGGTGTAACAGTGTAAAACACAAATATTTTTGAATGTAGTGCAGTAAGGATTAATGATAGAGTAGACCGAAATTATTCATATGAATGTTTTTCACTGCTTTGTATTAAGTGTTTTATGGAACATGTGACTTGAGTTTGAAGTGCATTTATTACACAGAATTGAAATACTTTCAGGCACGCAAATCTCTGTATGACTAATTTAATTTTTTATTGTATCTTAGTGTGATGGTTCGGACCTGGCTCCCTGCCAAATGCCCAAACTCATAGTAGCAACTGTGAGAAATAGTATCAGTAAATGTATCGTAAAAATATCAGTAAATAATATCAGTAAATTCTGATATGAAAGAAAGCCAATTAAATACATGAGTTAATGGATTTCATTACTCAATTTAATGGATTTCATAGAGCATTTCTGATAATCTTTTAACTGTGGTTTAAAGTCTTCTCTTTATTGCCCTTATCCACAAACACGTAAGCAATCAATGTCCTGTGGTTAACTGGTGGGTTTTTTTCGTGTTATGTATGGAAAACTTTGTTCCTAGGATTTAAAAAAAAAAAAAAAGCAAAACAAACAAACAAACAAACAAACAAACAAAAGGGGTGCAGATGGCCTCTTTCCTTCAACTAACTCAGCTCTTCATGTATCACTTCCCAGAGAGGTGTTTTTCACTGAGAGGGACAAGCCTCTTGCAGCATACTGGCTGCCACCTGAGTTACCACAGTTAGGCTGGTAAGTGTCTTGAAATGAAGGCAGGCTGCTTCCCAGCATTGAAGACTTTGCAGAATGAACAGACATCTCCTGTGAGATGTTTGCTGGTGGTCCAGTAAGGAATGTGGTTTGCTTTTGACGGGCAGTTGTAAAGCCTTCTGTTGTCACTGAAGTTTTTGCCTGTGTCTCAGTGCCACTCTTGCTGCTGTTTAACGTGCCTAGGTTACGGACCAACATTTTCAGAAATGACATGATTTGGAGAAGTTGAGCTCAACAAAATGTACTGCAGCAGTGTAGAGCTGCTCAGCAGCACAAGGGGTTTTGAGACCAGACACGTTGTTTCTAGGTAGCCTTTTCACACTGTGCTGCACTCAGGTGTGTTGTTGCACTATATTGCATATGTCTATGTATGAAATAAGCCAAAGGGAAATAGCGCTTCCAAATGGGCAGCACTTCCTCGCTTAGTTTGGGTACTTGAATCTAGCTGTTCCCTACTAGCGTCTCTCCATCAAGTCAAACGGTAGGAGGAAAGGGGTGTGTAACATGAATTGTGAGAGCCTGACCATTAACAAGTTTAAAATTCACTGAGCTTGTAGTCTTAGAATTCAAGGGGCATAGCTTTTAGTCTTAGAATTCAAGGTAGCTTATAATGAACCCCCCTGTCTTCATCCCTGTTTCTGCAGAGCATGCTGTTTTGTAGCTCTTACAGCTCCTGACTTAGCCTCTGAGATAAACAGTATTGTGGGAGAAGAGCACAGTGCTTACCGCCTGGAATGGTTATGAACACTTGTTCTCAACTAAAGAGAGACACATTTCTGCGTGGTTCACCACTGCAGATGAGTACGAACTGTGGATACTGTGCCTAGTTGAAAGCATCATTTGTCCCTACAAATTCAGATAACATCTCGGCGCTGAGATAACATCTGGTCTTGAAGTGCTTTTTAGCGAGCAATTAAGAATGGAGGCTCGGCCAAGTGTGCAAAAGTGGGAGGTTAACCACACCTAAGAGTCTTGTGAAAGAAGTTCCTGTAGCAGTGTATAAAAGGCAGTAAAAGCCACACGGATCAGTCTTAAACTACTGAACTTCGAGAAGCAAACAGGAAGGAGCAATTACGTCAGCTGTTTGCACAGGCGTATTAACCTTTCCACTTCAGCATCTGCCCGAGCTTGTTCTGCAGCCCAGTTGCTTTGGGTCTTTCTCATTTACAAGCTTGTGAAACATACGAAGACATGTCTGCTCAAACCGCAAAAAAAGAAAAACGGTTTCTTTTTACCTCAGAATCTGTTGCTGAAGGACATTCTGGTAAGTTAAAATTCTGATTATATCTTGGTTTTTATTAATACTTCTCAGTGAAGAATGCTATCTGATGAAAGTTCAATCACATCTCTTGCAACAGAGAAATTAATGGAAAAACCCAAATGATTATTTTAATAGATTTCAGATTAGTGTATTTGTTTACTCGGCTAGAATTTGTCCTATTTGTTTAGTATACAATATATCTGGTATAGATAACTTTAAAAATTTGCTTGAGAAAAGCATGGATTGGTCTTGTACGGGTAGACTTGTGGCTGCCACGTGTACTGGAATTACATTTTTACTTTTTATTCTGTAATGAGAAAAATAATACTTTATGCACATGTATATTATAGGTGGTCATTGAACTCCAAATCTCTGAAATGTTTGGAATAATAAGCATTAATTTTCATCAGACCTGTATTCCAGCTACTGCTGTAATCCTGCACATGTCTATTTGTCACACTGCTCTCCCCAACACAAGTTTACATATGATGTAGGATGTAAAAAGGCATTGTATTTTCTGGGTCTGGAACTGCAGACAGTTCTTCAGCTCTAGTCGCTGTTCACTAAAATCAGCTATTTTTTCATAAAGCTTTGCTTAAAGCAATATGTGTCTAGAAGTTATGTTAACTGAGGGACTGGAGGAAGTTTGGACCTCCAGGAGGCACAGTAGTGACTCAAATTTACAGTAAGGGTAGTAAGGGATCCTTCTGTGTCAGCATTTTCATATGGAGCATTTTAATATTTGGACTAAAAAACCATTGCCTCTTACTTTTTCCACAGTAGAAGGAAAGACCAAAAAAAAAAAAAAGGGGGGGGGAGAAAAAAGTGTGATGTCAAACATGGAACATTTGCAGACAAGTTTTTGTGTGTATCCATGCTCTCAGGACTCTTACTCATCAGGTGAGAATGGTACAGCACAAAACCATTTGTACCAGCCTATCTCCCTGACTCCTACTGCACACTCCAACTGCAAAACCACTGCTGCACGTGGCACCATATCTTGAACCACCACAACCACTTGTTTGCTTTAAAACAGTGCACTCATTGTTGTAATTGTGCACGAAGCTGAAGGCAATAAAACTTACCAGTTGTTGCAGGCTATACCATTCCTGCTTGAGCGCTGGACTCTTCAACGTTAATCAATTTCACAATCTTCAGAGCTCAGTTTGTCTCAGGGTATGAAACCAGCCAGGTGGAACCAGGATTTGTAATCTTTGAGTGATTGTGCTAGCAATTTCAGGAAGATAATGTTTAAGCTGGGAAATAAGGAAGCTTTACAGCTATCAAGTTGGTGGGGGTTTTTGTTCCTTTGTTTTGTTTTGCTTTTTTTCCCAGCCCTCTGAATTGTTGGACTTCCTTTGCAAATGATCAAGAAGTCCACAGTGAAATGTGTAGTTTCAGCTTGTTTGAGGAAAATGCTAGAAACAGAACATAAAAGATACAGAAGTTGCTGATTCACGTGGTGATAATTATGCTGGTAAAGAAGCAACCTCTGCCCTTCCATAAAAAATCTCATGATGACATTGCAGTCACTGCAGCCTGTGTGAATAGAAGGGGCACACATATTTTTAGCATTCATGCTTTGCTTTTGGTTTTAGTCTGTATTTGAATGTGGTGATATTGATGGCACAATAATTTATCTATTTGAAGCTACAGGCTAGCATATCTCACTTTTCCTTGCTTTTAGGTTGTACTGTAAGATATGACCCTACAGTTCGTTTACTAAAATTCAGTTTGCACTTGAACTTTGTGTTGAATTACAGATCTTTTGTGGTGCAGAATAACTCTACTCTTGCCTTATAATTTCATTCAGATGTTTCGTTGCTTCCAAACTAGATTATCTGTAAAAGTAAATAAGTAGTTTAAGGTGGGCATGCAATTATGATTCTACATTAATTTTTTCTGTGGGCCCTTGAGAGAAGTTATTTTTGATTGGCAATCCCATGTATAATTACACAGACTATTTCAAACTCTATAGGCACTTGGCTTATTGATACAGACAGTGTTGTAGATCCAGCTGAGCATCTGTGTCGCTGAACATATTTTGGATAAATTTTTTCTGTAATGATGGTGGGTGAAAATTAATTCATATTCCTCATGTTGGTTCTGCAGGCATGCAACCTTTCAAACATGCACTTTGGAAGTAATAACATGGATTGCTTTTACCTGGTCCCGTTTATGCTAATGAGACAGTCTCAATTTGTCCACAAAATTGTTCATTAACTTGTAATAAACCAAGTGTATTTGCATTACTGAGGTCTTATTTGGACAACAGAATAGGTAAGGCCTTTTTTCTGCAGTGCTTTTTTCCCTAAAACAGAAAGACCAGCGCTCAGAAACAACTTGTGAGAGGCCAACGTTTGTCCCCGAGAGAAAATTTGCAGAAGCTTTTTTAAACTTTAATGAGCCAGATAGCAGTGCCTAGTTGCAGGAGTGGACTTCAATACACTGTACCCTTTGTGGGGAGGGCGATGTCTCTTGTCATCTGAAAACGTTCTCATGTGAGATTTCAGAGGTCTGCAGTGCAGGTACAGAAAGGATAAACACTGTTGGAAGTGCAAATCTCTGACAGCTATAAGATGTAGATTGAAATAAGTTATTCATTTCAGAATATAGGTTGGTAAAATTGCTTCTTGGCAGATGCCCTATAAACAGAAGTCTCTTGCCCATCGGGAAATAAATTTTATTAAGAAATCAATTTTTTTAATTACAAAAAGAAATGTGATGTCTATCTTATTTTTATCTTCTAGATAAGCTATGTGATCAGATAAGTGATGCTGTTGTAGATGCTCATATCCGTATTGATCCAGATGCCAAGGTTGCCTGTGGTAAGTACAACACAGAAAAACAGATGAATGAAGTACAACAAGTAGTCAGTGGTGATGTAATATCCTTTAATCCGAAATTCTTCCAATAGCTGGCTGTCAGTCAAGACTTCCACAATCAATCAAGAGGTCAGCTGTGGCTCACTGATTCAGAGGAGAAGAGAAGGCAGGAAAAAAGCTGCAAAAAATGAACAGAAATACATATAGCACAGTGCAAATTAAAAATTATGAAATGTAAGAAGTAGAGCAGGAGAAGTCATTGTTATTAGGGAAAACCATGGCTGTTGAGGATGATAATAAAGAGGAAACTAAGACAATAAGGGAAAAAAAGAACTGAGGAAAGATAGATGTCAAGGTGCATGTCTTTTTAAAGTGAATAGGGTGATGCTTGTTGTTTACAGAAGGATAAGTTAATTTGAATGTGATTCTGATCAAAGTGGCTTGCTTTTTTTTTGTAGGACTTTCCATTAGGACTGTGTTGTATTCTGCATGTATTAGTAATATTACCCACAGAGGCTATGAGCGTATTATCCAACTGGAAGGAGCTGGGTTGCCACAGAGGAATAGACACAGAAAGGGACTGTGTCTAAAGAGCTTTCCTAATAACCTAATTTTGTTTTGAGAACAAGCCATCAAGGCCATAGTTACAGCACAGAGGACTAGCTGCATCCCATAAACACAGAGATCTAATATGACACTTAATCTGCAAAATTTCATGTGAACCTTGATGCACAGATGTGAGCAGTGAGGAGATGTGGAGGGAGGGGTTAGCATGAGTGTTAGACTTGATGAAGGGTGTATTTCAGTATTGCAGGCAGTTATGGTTCCAAAACTACTGAAAAGCTGAATATGGTAACATAGGAATGCTGCAAAAATAACAACAAAAAGTGTGTAATAAGAGATGTGGGAAACACCATCAGTTTGTCTTACCAAGACAGAAGACTGAGATGTGACACAATTACATAGATAGTAGGTCGTATTGTTGTGCTAATTTTTTTTGTGATTGTTTGCTATGTACTTTTACATAAAATGGAAAAGTTTGGAAACCAAGTGGACTCTTGAAACAAACAAAGAAATAAAATTGAAACGATTCTTCACAAAATTTGTAATGAAGTTCCATTGCTTGTTGCTCCAGGATCTTGTAGAAGATAGAAGTTTTTGTGGTTGCCAAGGGCAACTGGATGAATTACTGTAACAAAAATATATCAAAGACTGGTAATGCCATCTGTTAATAAATAATGTCCCTTTAGTTTCAAGAAAATTCTGACCTTAAATTGTTGGAGAACAGGGATTTATTTGGAGAAACAGCCCTATATACTTGATCTATTCTTAAAGATATTTTCTGCTGGCCAATGTGGAGATAGGATGATTGAGTACAGGGTACCCCCACCACATGCAGGCATTTAAATGCTCATATCAGCTAAAGAGAAGAGTGGTATACACAGAATTTTAGTTGTAAGGTATAAGGCTAAGGCTTTACACTGAGTTTCCCCTATGATTAATCCTTTTGCTTATAGAACCATCTTCAGGATCTCTCTGTGTAACTGTAAAATGGTAGCAGTAAAATAGTGATATTTCGTATTTTTTTCAGAGTGTGTGGCAAAAACTGGAATGATTTTGCTCTGTGGAGAGATCACATCCCGGGCTATAGTAGATTACCAACAAATTGTAAGAGAGA
Source organism: Empidonax traillii (assembly GCF_003031625.1). Lineage (NCBI taxonomy): Eukaryota > Metazoa > Chordata > Aves > Passeriformes > Tyrannidae > Empidonax > Empidonax traillii. The sequence goes on from NW_020955195.1 coordinate 3,696,161, forward strand.
CCCTTAAGAATATAGGATATGATGACTCTTCCAAAGGTGAGATCCTACATGTATTCATTCTTAAGTCTGTTGCATGTGACAAAAGTCATGTTTCTAATGGTCTTCTGGAGAATAAAGTGAAATGTGTATCCAGGCCTAGGAGAAAACTCACAGATATTGTTGATATGTAATTTTCGGTGTGTAGTATTGAAGGAGCTGTTTTAAGGTGGCATACTTACTAAAGACTTATTCTTGAAAGAGCCAGGTATCTCTTGCTTCTCTGATGCAGAAGTGCTATTTTGTGCACAAAAATCAGAAGGTGGGTGCACACCTGTACATTTGTGCTATGAAAGCTTTCATGCTGATGTTCCTTGTCCTTGGAGTGCGTAAGCCTGTGACAATTGAAGTTCACACGAATGGGAACTCTGCTTCTGTTAGCAATAAAAAATGTAGTATAGGAAGTTTACGTGTTTAGAGTTTTAAAAGTTTTAGCCAAGAAAACTAAATAACCCTTAAGAATTTCTCTAGCAATTTGTGAATTCTGAGGAATGTACAACCTAACTTTACCAAACTCCCTTCACTAGGCCTGGACTACAAGACTTGCACAGTTTTAGTGGCCTTGGAACAGCAGTGTAAAGAGATCAAGCATGCAATCTCCCATGGCAAGAGCGAGGATGACATTGGAGCGGGGGATCAGGTAATTCCAGGCACTTTCTTAAATCTAGTTGTGTGCAAGCATTGCAATTACATTGGACCAGAGATTTTCCTTAAAAACTATTGTGCAGACTGTAAGAGTTAAAACTCTTTTAATCACTTAAGTGCAAAAATGTATCACAACCTTCATTAGTTTCAAGGACAGTGGCTTTCCAAATATCCAATAGCCTTAACGGGACAGAGCTACGATTTCATTTCTATCAGTTGCTTAGTTTCTGGTCTTTCAAGTCCTTGGTGAGCCTAGTTTTACTTCTTAGGCAATAACTGCTGGGAGATTTCAGTTGTCATGTGTGGGGAGAAGACTAAGCAGTCTTAACGAGCTTTATGAAGACTTTGACGAGGGATACTAAGGATTTCTAAGGCAGAGCCATTCTTGGGAACCAGCCCCTGCTGTGGCTCTCATTCTTGCACATAAATGTTATGTCAGGCTGGTTATAGGTCGAAGGGTATTAACTCTGCATATTGCTACTGTCTCTTGGGTGAATTTAAAGTGCTATGTGGCAAAGATAAGTGAAGAAATGGAAAGAGAACACGGAAATGAGAGGCTTATTTTCCCATTTTTCAATGCAGTTCCCTGTTTTTCATTGTAGGGTTTGATGTTTGGCTATGCCACTGATGAAACTGAGGAATGTATGCCCTTAACAATTCTCCTGGCACACAAACTAAATGCAAGCATAAGGGCTCTGGAACGGAATGGAACATGGCCTTGGGTTAGACCAGATGGGAAAACACAGGTTTGTAACATAGATGCATAAACTGTAAAGGTGAGAAACAACAGAAATCATTTACCCCATCTGCTACCGTATCAGAATTCATGTTTGTCAAAAATGGTGCTGCCATTATTATGATCCAAGGAGGTGTGAGTTTCATAAGGTACATTTCTATGTAGCACATATGGTTTGTTTAAACTGTTTTATCAGTGTCTTAGCAGGTGTCCTCAAAACAATACTTGCATTTTCATTCCTTTTTTTTTTCCTGAACAAATATGAGCCACTGACAGCTGTGTTTGCAGAGCTGAGTGGCCGAGTCACTGAGCCTACTGTAAGTGTGGTGCACTTTGGTTGCCTCAAAGACAGTAAGTTCTGTCCTCTGGGCTGTAAAATCTGCAGGAAAGGAAAGGAAAGCCATACATGAGGCATTTCCAAGACAGCAAGATGTTTTAGTCTGAAGTTCTGGTATTTAGTGTGGAAGTGCATTGGGTTATACTGCTGCTGTTGTTGCAGTACAACATGGATTGTATCCTTACCTCTTGACAGGACTATGTGAACATGTGAATAAGCTGATTTCTTTATGATGTACATATTCAACCAAGAAGGGTGGGAAAGTAGAGAGACCACTTTAGTCTGTTAGAAAACAGATGCTTAGGATGAAGCAATGCCAGTATATATTTTCATGTCCATAAAAGCTGTGTGGTAGGGAGCAAAGGATATAGCCTGTCATCTGACCTACAGTTGCTCGTTTTAGCAGAGTTCTCTGAAATTTATTTTGGCTTTACCTTGGTAACCTACTATCTGAAGTTATGGTAACATACCAAACCAGGATTGTTTTTAGCATCAACTGCTAAAATCGTAGGATTTTGTAGCTTGCTTGTTATTTTGCTTTTCTGTGACAATATGTGTAATGTCCTTTAGTTAATTCTTCTGGTAGTAGTACTTCAGTATTTTCTGGGGTTTTTTTTAACTTACAGTGACTTTAAGCATTGACAACAAGCCATAATTTTTCATCCCACTTCCCTTCATCTGTTTATTTTTGGCTGCAGAAAATAACTGAGGTTCATTTGCAGCTTTCAGACTGGTTCTTTTGGCCCTGAGTGTTCCCGGTCCTTTTTTTTCCTCACCAGGTTACAATGGAATACAAGGAGTGCAATGGCATACTGGAGCCCATCCGTGTGCACACACTGGTGATTTCAGTAAATCATGCCCCAGACATACCACTGCAACAAATACGGAAGGAGCTAATGGAGAAAATTGTTAAAAAAGTCATTCCAGAGAAGTATCTTGATGCGGACACCATTTATCATCTCCTTCCAAGTGAAAAGTTTGTGGAAGGTGGTCCTAAGGTATGGTGCTTTGAAAAATGACAGCCTATACAGACTTGGATTCCACTTTGCCACATGCTTGTAAATGTTCTCTTAAACAATAGTACACTGAACGAGTATACCTTTAACCAAGAAAGTCTATACATTTTTAAGGAAGCTTCAGTCATCTCTCCTGGAGTTTTCCTACTGGATAGCTGGTATCTAAACTGAAGCTCTACCTGCTTTGACAGCCAAATGTACAGATTCTTGGATCTTTGTCTTGCTTCCAGGAAGTATTTTAAATGAGCAAAAAGCAAAAGCCAGCCCTTAAGTGACATGCTGGAAGTGTCTCTTCACTTTCACAATAAATATCAAAACCAGGAATAACAATAGATCTAATATCTGCACTGAAATTATTTGTAAAGCGGAATGAATTTTGAGGGAGACAATGTATTAAATCTCAGTAGTTATTGAAATTTGATGCATGTTCTGCTTATCATGTGCTGTACTAGATAAAAAGGTTATTGCTGAGAAATTGTAAAAAATTATGTTACACAAAACTGTACAGTTTTATATGAAGAATTCATAAGGATTAAAACTACAAGGTGTGCCTATGATCACACTGATACACTCATGATGTAGACCTACCCCTTTCACTGAGAAAAAAAATGTCAGCTTTGCTTCCATATTACTTATTTGGAGATATAAAAATAGTGGATTAGTGCAGTTTATCTTTTTTCAGGATGGAATTTCTTAGCACTCTGGAGTTCATTTATCAGCATGACATTGCCAACTTTGCTAGTCTGACAGAGAGACAGTAATTCTCCACTGGTTGAGCAAGCTGGATCAGTTCATCAAGTTGTAGGAGGCAGAAAAAGTCTTTGCAAGAGTGTGGGACTCCATTATCAGGAGCACAGGAAGGAAGAAGAGTAGTATCATGTGTCACCACTGAACCATTAATATGCACTGAGTTAGAGTTTCTCAGTACTAGTGTTCTGACAGCACTGAGCTGCAGTTACATGAAGCCTCTGCCTCCCATTTAATATGGATATCTAAGTGAAGCTTGTTAACCTTTTAGATCATATGTGATCTGTTTTGTTCCTCTAAATTCTTGACCTTCACCAGAGAGTTGCTGAGCAAAGACTTTGGCCAGTAACCCAGAAACACTGTTTCATGCTTCCTTACTTGAAGTGAGCTTTCTTTTCATTGTTTTTAGAGTTGTGCCACATTCTTAAGGGTTTTCGAAAGTGACTGTAGCCCAGAAGACAGCTTAGTACAGCTTACTCTGTAAAGTATTCCAGTCATGTAGAGAACTCTTCCATTAAACAGCTGCATGTGAACGTGAGCACTGTGAACAGAGTCATGTCTGTGGCAAATACCAAACAAAGCTATACCCACTAACCTAATATGGGATTGGATGAACTGTTGTGTCTCTGGATATACTCAATTGTTTGTCCTCCAGGCCGATGCTGGACTGACTGGTCGGAAGATCATCGTTGACACATATGGAGGCTGGGGAGCCCACGGTGGAGGGGCATTCTCTGGGAAAGATCCCTCCAAAGTGGATCGTTCCGCAGCCTATGCAGCTCGCTGGGTTGCAAAATCTCTGGTGAAAGCTGGTCTCTGCAAAAGGGTATTAATCCAGGTAAGACAAGCCACGAAAGTAATACACCAAATTCTGAGACATTCCAGCCTGAGCTGCACAGCACACTGCAGTTATGGTAGCGCTGTCTAGGTCCAGTTGTGCAACTTGCTGTACTATATGGTCATACTGGTTGTAACTTCATCTGTTTTAAGCTGCATTTGAAATTATATTCACACTCCTAGTACACTCCTGTGGTGTGAGCTGTGATTAAAAGCAAAATTCACATGTTTTAAGGAGTTTAAAGCAAGAACAACCTTCACTGGTCTTGTATGATCAGAAGAAAATTCACTTCCTTCCTTGTGCAGGAATTTTTGTTATTACTATGTCAAAGAAGTAGAAGGAGGTGTTCTGACACCTAGACAGTTTCACCATTGAACATGAACCCAATGAGACTGTTAAACAAGCTATACTTGTTCTGAATATCTGCTATGTAATAACTCATTACATAACTCATTTACTAAATAAATAAAATGTAGCAGCAATCTGGCTGATGTTTTGCTGCAGAGCTGTGTTTAAAACATTTTGCTTTCTCCATGGGCCAGAGGAGAAGCCCACTGGATGTAGTTATGATCAATGACATAAGTACCCAGACATTCCAATTAGGAACAACGCTCCTTGCTTTAGATGTTGTGCATGTATTTGATACCTGATAGTTTGGAGTTAGTCAGGAAAAGGGGAGATGAGAATAAGCCAAGCACAAAACAATGTTGGTTAGCCAGTTGTTGATTTTTTTTTTTTTTCTGAGGGGATAGAAGATAAACCTCTGGTTTCTTGGTATGAACATTTTGAGTGTCATTTTTGAACACCTACATTACTGTCTTTATTTTTGAGTTAAGTGGGAATGTTGTCATTCCAGTAATTCTCAGAGACCTTCCTTAAATACATGAACTTGTCTCTAGACAAGTCAAGTTTGATTTTTTTTAACAGCAAATTACGGAGGTCTCAGATATTAGCAATGAAGATAAGATGGGAGGATGGGAGAGCAGAGAAGCCAGTGTCCTACAAAATCATGGAGGTCTGGATTGAAGATTAACAAAAAGAAAAATGTGAGAAGGGGAAATGCGGAAGTGTTTTCAGCCTGTTAATATGTGTGTGTGCTACACTGAGACTTTGCCAGCCTCCACTGAGGTTGGCAACTGTTTTTCCTATGGATACTTACTAACCAACTTTCATACTGAAAGGGCAAGACGGATAATAGAGGGAACTGCATGAAAAAAGTACCTCTTTTGCTTTAAAGGAATGTCACCAAGGTCTGGTATTTGACCAGGCTGAACATTCTCTGAGGAAAACATAATTTTCTAACATAGAAGACAAACAGCAAAAACACATGTCCTGGTTTGCTTTATGGACATGATATGCTCATAAACTCTACCCTGATGCATGTGATAAACCTCTCCTTTCTCTTAAGCAAAAAAGTGGGAAGGACTGTGTCAACCATATTTGTGTTATTTGCATGTGTTCTACAGCTGTCATATGCCATCGGTCTGAGCGCACCTCTCGCTATCTCAGTGTTTCATTATGGAACATCAGACAGATCTGAAGAAGAGCTGCTTGAAATTGTCCAGAAAAACTTTGATCTGCGCCTGGGAGCTATCATAAGGTTTGTGTAATGTTAATATTTACTGTACGGAATCGAGGGTTTAGTACTTTCTTTAACAGTGTAATGTTTAATTTTCTGGCTCGTAACCTCAAGAAAGTCACCTTTGTGATAAATCCCTAATTGATGTAATTTCTGCCCTTCCTTCATCCATGCTCCCAGCACAACATAAAAGGGCCAGTTGATAAATCTAGTCACAAAATGCACTGAATAACTAAGACATGCCTAAATTACACCATATATACATGTTACAACATGTGACAACGACAGTGAATTATGTTGCAGTTCCTTAGCCAGGTGGCAGTTTGCTTGATAAAGCAGAATTAAAGTTTAACATTAAGTGGAGTTAGGCTTTCCAGTTTGTTTACAGGGTGTGTAAGGCTCCAAATCTCTGCCTTATCTGAAAGACCATAGAAATACTGGCTCTTTCTGAAAGAAGTACTGAGGTAAGTATGGTCTCCGTGCCCTTGATATTCAGGAGACAACTGCTAGAAGATGGAAAGGCTCTGGTGCTCTCACGTCACGAGCAATCCTGTTGAATTGAGTGGGACATTACGTGCCGTAATTTGTCCTGGAACGTGCACAGGGGCTCTGCGTCACCCTACCACAGTGGTGGCAGTGTGGTGTTTGCTGTTGCTGTTCTAGGGGTACTGGGCAGTAGCCCAGAAGAAAAAAAGAACTCTCTAAAGTGATTGGCTTCTTCATGATATGTAAATGTAACTTACCTTTGCATCAGAACAACTGAACACTGAGAGCCTGTCTCTAGCTGTCTGCAGTTTCGTGCAGACTGTTTGAAGTCAACTAAACCCAACTAAAAATGAATCCAGGTTTCTGACATGCTCTCTTAGGATTTGGTAACTGAACTATTGTGTGAATTTAAAACCAGAACAAGAATAGACATGAAATGAATTGTCTTGAAGCGAAAATTCGGTTGTGATCAAAAGTGTCACTGAGGCTACCATGCAGCCAGAGAGGGCATGCAAACCCAAACCTATTAACTGTTGCCTTTTTCAGCCCACCTTTTCTGCAGTATTAATAGGCCAAAAAAAGCACATTTTTTAGTCAAATATAATCCTTACACTTAAAAGAAGCATGGGAATTACTCTTTTCTTTGAGAGAAGAAAGGGCTGGAAGAGAGAAGCAGATCAGCACCTGTTCTTATCAGCAGCTACCTGCCTGCATTCCAGTGAGCTGTAATTTGACCCAAGCACTTTTCATTGATTTTTCTCCTGTTTGTGACTAACTTATATGATTCTTTATGTGAAATCTTAGGAGACACAGTTTTCTTGCTTATTTGTAGTACACCTTCCTAAGACCTAATCTCATTCCTGACGAACTTCCTAATCTATTGGCTGATTGTCACCAAACCTGACAGGCTGATCCTCTTAAGAGTTTTGTGAAATACAGAACTAATGGACAGAAACTAATGGAAACACTATATCTTTTCTCTTTTAAGAGAGCACCCCACATTGGGAGTTCTCCCCCTATTTTAAGTCTGTGAATTGACATGGGAGTTCAAGCCTGAGATAGAGATCAGCAAGAACTTGAGTCCATGCAGACTTTGTCATTTTGAGCAATGCAGGTTTTAAAAGTTCTGTTCTAGAATGCTAAAGCCTATATGTTAGCTATCTCATTATTTGAGGAAAATGCTTTTAATGATTCCTGTCCTTTTAAAATAATTCGAGTCTCTGTATTCCAGAGAAATCTTGAGCATGTTTGACTCTGAGGGAAAAAAGATATCAACATGTTAGTGAATAGGAAGTCTCTTTTTTCCCTTAAAAAGGAAAGACATTTCTGACAAGCTATATCAACTGGTATGGTCAACCTTTTGCATTCCCTTTCAGATAATGGAATATATATGCTAAGATGAGAGCTGACTTATCACGTTAATAGTCTGAGAAAATACGATTTTTATTGATAGATAATGTTTTCCAAGTGTCATCAATTCACAAATACAGTGAAAACTGTTCCTCACCTTTGTCATTATGGGAGTTCATCACTAACAATAATTTGTGTGGTGATTCCCAGACATTTACCTTGATTTGCTGGTTTAAAAAATGCTGCATTTTAAAAATACACATAGTCCTGGAAGTGGTGAAGGCAGTAGGAAAGGAAGAAAGCTGGCAAAACCGTGAGCATAATTTCCTTGTTAACCATCACCTCTCAATATTTAAAATCCTGTGAGTGGTGCTGGTTGTCCATCCTAACCAACCATTCATCGATGTACTTTTCATTCAATCAGCACTCAGATTTTGATGGCTTCTGGCTTAGGGTCAAGCACAAATGACTACTACAGTAGCCATTGCAGAATGTGACCATGTTGTACAAAATATTTGAAGCAAGACTTAGCTGCCCTATGTCATAAATGTCCACATAAGTGTGAGAATGTGAGATCTTTTCACCCTCTGAAATGTATTGACTGTCCTGTTGGTATTTGTACTTCTTACTTTGTCAGTTCTCCACCAACTTTCTCTCCAGCAGTTTGCAATATGAATCATCTGTTCTAAATGTGCTTTCAAAAATAATTAAAGCAAGATAATACAATAGAAGAAAATCTAAGCAGACGAAAATGTTTCAGGTCTTTCATGAAATAAAGAGAAACTTCTGTGTACATACCTGTAGCTAGCCATTTAGCACAGCTGCAATCCACTATATTGTGTATTATTTATTTATAATATATATTATATATTTATATTATATTATTTGTCTAGTCATAGTTACGTCATCTTAAACTCTACTCTAAGTAGTGACTTAGTGCATCTATATAAGCAGTTAAACCTCCAGTTACCTAATCTACTAGATCATCATCTTTGGCAGCTTCTTTTGAGATCACTGTCTTTGTGGCCCAGTGGCATTAGAAAATGTCCCATATTACACTTGAAATAGCAGAAAACACATTGATGCTTGCCTAGGTGTAGCTGAACTTGGTTCCAATTAAAATGCTTCTGCATTGCAATGTTTATAAAGCCTAACTGCATTCTTACTGCGCCTCTGAGACTCTGGAAGACACCTATTTCTAGTCACTTTAAAATTCAAGCCATCAGCTCACTGTCTTTATTTCGGTAAGTCTGTGTGGGGAAGAAAAGACACCTAGGTTTTACTGTCTTTCTTCTGGGGATGATACTGATTATGCTTTTGATGTTTCCAGATCATAATGTACATTGGAGTAGAGTTAAGTGTAAGACTCACTTTTGTTTTTTTTTCTTTTCATTTAGGGACCTGGATTTGAAGAAGCCAATCTATCAAAAAACAGCATGCTATGGGCACTTTGGAAGAGAAGAATTTACATGGGAAATACCCAAAAAGCTTGTGTTTTAAGCTTTTCAAAATGATTCATGTTATTGACATGTGGCTTAATAACCAGGCAAAATTTTAATCAGTTCAAGAAAAGATTGTATCTATCTTAAATGACATACTGTCATTAATAGACATACTCAAAATTATTTGTATTTGATTTCTAACTTTCATTGTGGCCTTACACTTCTAGTGCGTGCAGATCTATCTCATATAGCCTTCAGCTTTGTCTTTGGTAACACGGGAACAATGTAAGCATTTGACTGTGATCAGATATAAAGTGCACAGGTGGTTGTGGAAGTTGATGCCATTCCTATTCTGCCAGGGCAGCCCACTGTTGCTTCCCCAGTTAAATTTGTACTGAAGGGGATGAAGCTGGAGAGGCAACTTCAAGAGCTCCCTGTGAGAGGAAAGCAGAAACAGCACAAACTGCCATAATTATTTGGGCCAGCTCTTCCCCGACTATACCCTTAGTTAAAGTGCTTTAGTGAAGTTTAAGCAAATTAGCAAAAATACCAATTTCTTATCAATGGTCACTGTAACCCCAAAAATACCTAGCTATGAGGCAGTGTTGTTTGTTTGCTTTTAACATTACGTATCTGTGAAAACTGATGAACTCTTATGTTGTAATTCTTTAATTCATTCATAGTTACACCTTCTCAAGCTTGAATTTTCCATGTCTGCACTAATGGGGATTGGCTGTTTAAATTTTCAATTAAGTTTAACTTGGCAAGTTCTGACATGTAAAAAAAAAAAAAAATAAAAGTTGTAAAAAGCACTTGGAGGACATGACTTTCCTTTTAATTTTGTGGGTGAAAGCATAAATGGAGAGAAAGAATGCAAAATCATTTAGCTTTTCTTTGAGGACTAGAGAGAATGAAAAGGCTTGTATATATATGGAAATTAGCAATTCTGACAAGCAAATTTGTAATTAAATTGGTAACTAATCCAGAATGTTGGAATGCTGTAGCTGCTCTTAATACCAGGGAATTTTGATAGACAACTAAGCGGTAAGGTTACCTCACCCCTGTTAAGGCAAAAATAAAGGCTTCACTGGTAAGTCTAATCAAATGCAAGTAGTCGAACGTAACATTAGTCTTAAGCAAGTTTTAAAAAGCTGCTTCCTTTCCTGCAAAGACTGATCAATCCATTGCTCCTTGGATAGATTGAAGTGAGGCCATTGTACAGCTGTGTCTTACCTGGCCTGGTACAGTTAACCCAACCCAGCCTAGTAAATGCTGCAGTCCTTGTGTCCTACAGATGAGGCACTTATTTTTTTCCGTAAGAAAACCACATGCAATTGTCTTGTGGGCATTTTTTGCATTTTTTTTTTATTTGTCATTGATTGGTGTTCCAAAGTTGCCAGGAGCACTACCTGCAGAAAACATCCCTGAATAGGGGTTGGAACAGGTACAGTGTACATTCAGTCTCTAGAGATCCTGTCTAAAAATTTTACCAAGAATTTTAATGACTACTGAATTAATGTTATTTATAGAGGGTTGCTAATTTGCCCTATGTTAAAATTTCCTAAAAACCAGGAAAAAGACATATACCTTGTTTGAAACTAGCAAATAGAGAAAAGATACCTCTGATAAGTTTTTAGAGTCTAGTCCAAAGCCAGAGACAAAACTATTGCCCCACAAAACCAGTGAAATAATCCTTTTTTGAATGATTGCCATGTTCTCTCATGACCATTCAAGAAAACAATGACTTAAACTAGAACCTCAGTTATAACAAAAAGTTCCCAAACTAGACATAAGCTTTAAGAGGACAGATTGCTGAAAAATTAGATGAATTCAAATGTAGTCTTCATCCAGGGATCAGCTGAAATATCTTTATTTCCAAATGTTGCAACTATTGCTTTATTAAACTTGCTATTTTAATATCAAGTGAACAGGATCTTATTTGAAATATGTGGTTACAATATGTTATACAATATCTCCTAGTATATAGCAGATCATAATTTTTATAAGAAAAAATCAACTGCACATCAGAAGAAGAACACAACAGTTTATGCATTGTGTTTTGCACCTTCATTCAGAGTAGAAGGCTGAACGGATATTCAGCTAATAAAAGGAGCTACATGAATGAAAAATTTGTACTGCACAAAATTACTTGGGTTTAACATGTGGAGGTATTAGTGGCTGTTCTGAAAAAGAGCTTTCTCAAATAGTGAGTTTGAGTAGGCACTTCCCAAAGATGGTTATTCTTGCTGGATTGTGTGAGGCAGAATTAAGCCTAAATCTTTCAAAAGGGCATGGTTTCACTCAAATCTAGAACAGGCAATTAGGAAAGGAAATGAATGGACAGAAGTGCCAGCTTGGCTGTAAAAGTGCCTTTTGTGCATTTCTGATCTCAGAAGAAATGGAGGGTCTCTGCATACAAAATGAACATATTAAATTAAGAAAGATCAAAACTTCTGTTTGCTTTGTGTGAGGGTTATCTTTATGACTCGTGCTTTCAGAGTACATCACAAGAGCAGTTGCAGTAAAAAACATAAACATTGAAGAAGTATTTAATCTTCTTTCTGAGATGTGCTTCTAAAATAGATTTTCATCTGTGCTGAACCTAATGAACCCTATCTAGAGCTATGGAGATATTGTTATGGGTGCCATTTTTCTAGTTATATTTTGGATAAATGCAAAATAGAATGCTAATTCAGTGCTATTTAGAAGCTGAAAACTTCTAAAGAAAGCTGAAAGCTTCTTAAGAAGCTGAAAGCAATTACTGGAATGGAAATTAAAGGGCATATCTTTACTGTATACTAATAGACAAAAGGAACTTTTCATTTATGGCACCCCAGTTTATGGCTCTGCCCTGTCTTGACCTTATGACACGAAAGGAAATTCCTTCTTTACCACTTTCCGCACCTGAGATTTTTGGCCAGAATGACTTGTGGTTCATTCTGAGTGAAGCTGTAGAAGGACGAGCACTAGACGAGGGTTGAAATGGGAAGGCTGGAGCACAGCTCCACCACCGTTCTGCAGTCCCGTGTGGTGGGCAGAACCGGAATGCAAACCAGTAACAGTGGAACTGGAGTGCAGACTCGGCACAACCTTGTTTCCCTCTGCTTTTCAACGGGAATTACGCCAGCGTGCAAATGGATAAATCTTTCCGCCTTTAACAACTTTTAAAAAAATAAATAATTAAAAAAAAAAAAAAAATCCGTGGATTGGACACGAGCTCGGACAACTCTCGTGTGGGTGTGACTCTTTGGGAGGGTCCCGTGCGGGGCTCGATGATCTCGGCGGGTCCCTTCCGAGTCGGCGTGCTGTGTGATTCCCGGGGCGGAACGCCGCGGGCAGCATGGCGAGAAGGCGAGCTGTTCTCCTCAAGGGAACGGGCGCGGGAGCGCGCTCGGGAGCGGGAAGGGGCTCGGGAAGGGAAAGGGAAGGTGATCGGGCTCGTGCGCGAGCTCAGGCGCGTTCCCGGCGCGGGGCGGGGCCGACGCGGGGCGAGGGGCGGGGCCCGGAGGGCGTCAATGACGCAGCGGGCCCGGAAGCGCCGGGACCGGAGCGGAGCGAAGGGAAGGGAAGGGAAGGGAAGGGCGGCCGCGGACACGGCCCGGCCCGCGCAGGGGTCCCGCCGCTGTCCCTGCCCGTATCTCGGCGGAGCCGCCCCGCCGCCCCCACCCCCGTGCCGTCCCCTCCCCTCTCACCCCTGCGCGCCCGGCCGCCGCCGGGCAGTGCCTGCCGGGGGGGCCATGTCGCTCTTCCAGTCCGCCCTGGACTTCCTGGCGGGCCCCGGGTCGCTGGGCGCCGCCAGCCGCGACCAGAACGACTTCGTGGGGCAGACGGTGGAGATGGGCGAGATGAAGCTGCGCATCAAGAGAGTCATCGCGGAGGGTGAGGGCCGTGCGGGGCGGGCCCCGGCGCTGCGGGGTCGGGACGGGCTTGGCCTCCCGCTCCCCGTCCCCCCTCTCTGTCCCCTTCCTGGGCAGGGAGGGGTTCCTTCTCCCGGGCGGGCCGCGCCCTGCTCGGGGCGGGCGGGACGGCGCGTTCCGGCCCCGGGGAAGGGTCGGTCGCCTCCGGGGGTCCCGGGCAGCGGGGTGTTTCGCCAGGCTCGGCTCGGTGCCGTGGAGCCGTGCTTGGTGTCATTGTCCCGCTGCAGGAGCAGCCAGCAGGGAACCGGTGTGCTGAGTGGCCGCTTCCTCACTTGCCTTGCGGTTTGAAATGCTCTCTCACCGCGTAACAGAACTCAGAGGAGTTTATAATCTACCAGGGACCTCGTGGGAATGCTGAGTTACATGTTTGGTTTTTTTAGAATTTTTTTTTCCTTTTTTTTTGGATGACAACGTGTAAATACTATGCCAAAGGTGCATTGGGTTGTTTGGAAGGCTGTGAAATGCAGTAAAACGTGTTTGCTTTAAACACTCCTGTCAGGAGGCTGATCTCGCTGTGCACATAGACTTTGCGAGAGCACAGGAATTAAATGTCTGGGCAGTTTTCAGTTTTGGTGAAATTTTGGCGCAGCACTTACTAGTCTGTTTTAGAATGGGTGCTGTGTTTGGTGCATGCAAATTGCTTAGGTATTAGCAGAAATTTGGATCTTGTTGTGCTTGTGGTCAGAGAAATTACTTTATTTACTCAAGCAGAAGAGTCACCGAAAGCTAGTCTGGAAAAGACTAAAATGTGAACTTGTCCATCCTAATGCAGTTAAATATTTCATTAACTTTTTACAGGTAGTTGGGGTTATGTAGGTTAAGTACTGCAAAGCTCTATTCAGACCTCCTTTTCGTTACTGGAGTTACTTTCTGCAGCTTCTTCTTGTAATTGTCTGGTATTTAAGTAGTTTTTTATTGAAATCTTGATGATCAGCATGGAAGAAAAATGTGATTCTTTAGGGTTAGCTACTTCAAACTACTTACAAGCTACTTACAAAAACTAAGTGGTGTAAACCCACCGGAAATTGGTCTTCACCATTGCTTTAATTTGTCACTTGAATGCTTAAGCACTTTTGACATATGAGCTTAGACAGAATCTGGCAGTTTCTTATGCAGTAAGTTGCATTTAAAACAGTACTAAATGTCAAGTCCTGTTTGGCCGTCGGCCTTTACTTACGGTTTCTTTATGGTCAGAGTTGTGAGTGAGATGCAGGCACTCGGTATGGTGTGAACACTGAAAGAACTGGCTGTGCTGCTGATACTGTAACAATTCTTGCAGGCGGTGAGCACAGCAGTTTCCAAAGGACAAAGGAAAGTTAGGACAGGAAGCTACTTTGGGGGCATATCTGCTGCTTAGTTCTTGGTTCTGAAGCAAGTATTTGAATACTTTGCTTTGACAGCAGCCTGCTGTTTCCCAGGATCTGGCACAGCCATTGTAAAATGTCAAGGGAAAGATGCCAGGTTAGATGACTTAAAGCAGATGGGGACATGCTTTAACTCTTGACAATTTGTCTGTAGCCATTGCTTCATGTTCCATCTTTGCCTCAGTATTATGGTTTTATTTTTTATTGTTTTCTTTCTGTGTCAGGCTTACTGCTTGCATTTGCTAGAAAGTAAGATTTGCTGGCCAACATAGCTGGTGTAAAAGAACCCCTAGGTTTTATTGAGTAATAACATAAAATAGATATAAAATGTAGAAGTCCCAGCCTCTCCTGATATCTTCAGACTTGAATTTGTCTGTAGCATATGGTTTATTTTGTTACTGAAATTGCATTTTATCTTTCAGCTCTGAACCTGTGTGTGACACTTTCTGATACATGGCTTCCATAACTGTGTCTTATAAGTATTCCCTTCCGTGCTTACAAATACAGAATCTGTTCTTCTTCTAGATGAGTCCTTTCGTGCTGAATTCCCTATTGGAAAGTCAAATGCTGCTTTCTGAATTTAGATTTCGCATCCACGGTGAACCGCGTGTCATCTGCCAACACAGAGAGGCGTCCTCTTCTGTAGGATCACGGGTTCTGCTTTGTTTGTAGTTGGTGTGAGCAGGGCCTGTGGTTCAGCATGGCACAGGTTTCAGTTGTTCCCCCACCCCACAGCTCCCTCCAGCCTCGTGGTGTGCTGGCCGTCAGTGCTGGTGCGGGTACATGCTGGGCTGTGCTGTGAGCTGAGACTCGATGCACAGTTCATGTGGATGCTTTTCCCTGCTCATTTTGCAGAGGTGTCGTGCTAGGAGTAGGACTGGGCTAGCTGCAGACGTGGTGTGCTGCTGCAGGAGGATGAGAGCAGCCCAGGGTGGTGAGCTGGTGATGATCTCTAGCACTGATACTACCTCTGAATGCAAGGGCAGATTAAGTGTGTCACAGGCTGGACTGAGCACTCCTAAAATATGGTATCCTATCTTTTTTTTTCTGCTTGAGCATTTCAGTAGCTCACTGCAGGTAAGACATTTTAGAGGAAATGGATTGGGGTCTTTATGTGTAATCCCCCCTTGCCCTTTGTATGATGGTGGCTTCAGGGTGTCATGGCTCTTTTGAGTCCTCCAGTTAAGCACACAGACCACCCCCACAATTTTCCTTCATTAAAATAGTCACAGATTGCATATCTAGTTAGTAGATATTAGTAAATGTAACTGTCGCACATTTTATGACAGAGGGCACTCTCTTGTGTGGCCGTAAGTCACTGGTCAAGTCTAAGTAGTCTGTACTTGTCTCAACCCCAGCAAGGGTATCTGCTCTCACCAGGATGTTTGTGTGCATGTAGTCCAGTTCCATGTGAGCTCCCCAAATGCTTATTTGGGTTTTTTGGGGTTAGGTGAGAGTGGCTGAAACTGTCACCTGTCAGATCCCTTGGTATTTATATGAACAGTGTGTGTGTTGTATGCAGACTTCTTGCGTCTTCAGTGAACATCCTTACCCTTTCAAGAATGTCAGGATTCACATATCAATCTGTACTAAGTGGTTGAAGGACTGAGGTTTTCCATGCTGATTCAATGGTCGATGTAGCCTGCACGTTTGGCTTTGGGGAAGAGTGGGGAAAGCAATTGACCACAGCAGGTTAAAAATTAGTTTTCAGAAATTTCCTGTTTCTTGCTCCGAAAAGCTGCTGTATTTGCACAACCAACCTTGCAAAGTTGTTTTTCAAATACTAGACAGTATAGGTGTTTTTTGTTTTGCCTATGATGTTGGACAAAACATCTGTTCTGATAGACCAGATACCTATTTACATGCTAATGAAGACACTAAAAGATGATGGATAAGTAACCATGGGAAATTTCTTGATCTCTGCCTCTACTGTAGAAATAATAGGACTGTCACTGGGCTGTCAGAGTATTCATTGTGAGACTGGCAATGCCAAAGATGGTGAAGAAATTACAAAAACTCATTCTCTAATTCTATCTAGTAATGCTACCCCAATAGGAGTGTAAACTGATAGGAGAATGGCATGTCCTGTGATATGCACTGTCAAGTTTCAAAACTACAAGAAGAGTTGGTTTTTTTTTTTTTTTTGGATAATTGTAAATTGCACAGTTGTAGCAGCTTTGGTAGTTAGCTAACTTTTTGCTGTGTGCTGAACAAGTGCCTAATAAAAATATTGCTTTCTTTAGAACACAGGTGAAATGATTTGGTAACTAAGATATTCATAAAGCTGTTCACGTGTTTAGAAATTATTCAGTCTTTAACTACAATCACATTCTTCCTTGAATGTTTCCACTGAGCCCTTTTGTTTTGTAAAAGCAAGTAGCTGTTGTATTATTGAGGTAGCAGAAGCAGTTATAGCAGCCTGTAAATTATTTAATATCTCCTGTTGACAAACTCTTTGATTTAGTATGAAATGGGGCAGTGGTGTCTTGGTTCAACTTAAAAATAATTACATAAAACAACTTGGGTCTTTGATCAGTGGTGACATGGAATGAGCAATGCTATCCTTTAGAACATGTAGAGAAATGTGCTGCCTGCTCTCATGTATGCTAATTTCAACTTGTTTGAAAATTTTTTGTATTACTTCTTTGGCCTGACAAATGTGCAGCAAAAACTAAGTGATGAAATTGGTGTTTCAGTGTTTGTGAGGTTCTCCTGCGGAGGAATCAAGGTGTTAATGTCCTCAAGTGAACAGTGAAAGAAAGAGGGAGTTTTCATGGATGTTGATGCAATGCTTGCCAGCTCTTCAAATACCAGTTTTATCTCATGAAACACACTGACCTTTTCATGCTGATGTATGTACGGGATAACTGGGAGAAGTTCTGGAAAACAGCTTTTCAGACAGTACAAAGGTACCAGACAAAGCAGTGGAACTTCTGTTTTGTTTCAGCATCATTTTCCTTTAGATTCTGAATAAATTACAAGTTCATAATGTGCTCAGAATACATTTTGTCTTGTATTTGATTAGACACAATGGTATTTCCTTCTCACTACATTGTTACTTAGTTTAGAAAGGACTTTAAGAATAGACATGTATTTTTCTTACTCCTGTCTGTTGAGCTTAGGGCTGTGACATTCGCTATGTGCACCATCAAGTTGTCAAGGCTTTTTGATGTGGGTTAATATTAATACTAGTAATTTATTCTTTTTTAATAGAACATTTTCCTCTCACTACAACAGTATTTTGCAAATAAGCCAAAGTGGATCTTCCTTGTGATGTGTCACTTTGTCCAGTTGCACTGCCATTACAAGGAAGTTCCATGTGCTTAGAGTAGATCCTCTGTATGCTGAAAAAAACCCAGTGAAAGTCAGGATCAAGTTACACGGAAGGAAATTGCATGAAATCTCAATATTTTTTTAATATATCTAGGTTAAAATAATACTTCTGGTTCCTCTTTACCTAACTGTCCATTTACAATTCACAACTTTCCAATGCTTTTTCTTACTTGTTTTGCATGTGAGGCTGAACAACTGAGGAAGAAACAAATCAGGTGTTTGGCTGTGTGAAAAACAGGGAACAAGGAAGTTCTGTAGCACACATTTAACAGCCGTTCTTCGTGTGTAATGATTTCTTGTGCTTCCTTTGAGCAACTAATGTTGACGAAAGAGGACACAAGAAGAGAAACACAATGACAAAATATTGCATTATTCAAACTGTTTAATCTGAGTCAAACCTTTTTATTGTAGTGAAAGAATTATTCCTTAGTCATAAAGGTAGCAGTAGGCTGCAGACTTTTTGTTTTTGAGGGGTTTTTTTTTGGGTCCAAAAAAGATGAATTGAAGCCAGGTATCTGACCTACTATAAGCTGCTTTCTGACAAGGTGAAACTTGTGTCTGTCATTAAACTATCAAAAAAAAAAAAAAAAAGCTGCTTTAGATTTCAAGGCTTTCTCAGTATTTTCAGTGTGAACAGGCAGTATTGCAGTTTACAAAGCTTACAGGAACAATTTTATGGCCTCTGCAAGTACTGGTGGTAATGTAATTAAGTACTGATTTTTGGTTGTATTTAATTTGTAAATTCTGGCAGTAGAGACACAATGAATGCTTAATGGTCAAGTTTTTGTGAACATTGTTTTATTTGCTGACAGATAGGAAAAAAAGATGATGACTTCTAAAGAACAACTAAATCATCTGACCTAGCAGCTTTCCAGTTACATTCCCTTTACTGTAGATGTAGAGGATGTTTTCAACATGCAGCAGAACAGTGCTATTTTTTAAGGCCAGTGTTTCTTGGCTATAGCAGTTCCTGCCTGCAGAGGAGCTCTGAAAGTTTCAAGATATTCTGCTTCTCAAGGTTGTGGGAAAATGTCCCAGTTGTTAAATGTGGGCCATCCTTCATTTTTGGGGCAGTTTCATCTTGTGATTAGGACTTTGCAGTTGACACGAACGCATTACTGGGCTTCAGAAAACAGGCTTATGAATCAGTTGTTTGCAACAATAGCAGAATATTTTCTGTTTTGATTAAGGATGCTGCTTGTATTCTGATAGAAAAGCTTCCAGGTGAGATGCACTGTAACTTTATAGTCCGGGCTAGAATTACAGTGTTTTGATCATGCTATAATTGAAACGTAAGCTTACTCAAAATTGATATGGAAACAAATTTGGTCAGTATTTGGGAGGGGCGTGGACAAGTCATATGATATAGTTACAAACAGGAAACTGTTCGCACCCTCCCTTGCTCATGGCTGCTAAAGTGTGTAATGAAACAGTGTGTTACAGTAGCAAACAGTTTTGCGTTGAGCTTCATGTCTCTGCCAAGGAGGAAACTGTCATTTCACTGAAATAGCTGGTCTGGGGGAAAAAAAAAAAAATCCATGGAGATGTGAAAAACAGGGACAGGATAAAAAAGAATAGGGTAAAATCCAATTGGATTAATAGTGCAGTGAAATTATTCAGTATTATGTGATGCCTAGGTCTAACTTGAGGGAGAAGCCAAATCTGGTTGGAAAAGAAAGGGTGTTCTAATCTTTGTAAGATGGTGAAGAAGTGCTGACAGGAACAGTGCCCCCGGGCTGTCGTGGTGTAAGGGTGATCGCAGAGTGCTCACTATGAAAGGAAATGAGGTAGAGGTAGTTCCCCATGCAAAGGACTGTCAGTGTGGGCCAGGAAAGTGTCTGGTAAGTTGTGTTCTTGTGTTACCTTGTTACTCCTGGTTTGCTGGGGAGCAAGACCGCTTCCAGGACTGACTGTAGTACTCTGGCTACACTGTTTCCATGGCTTGGTGTGGTACTTTGTAGTGAACCTTTCTGTGTGAGCTTTTGTTTGCAGGAAAAGGGAAAAAAACAAACAAAACAAACCCAAACAGTTTTCCTTTGCCACAATTTCTGTGGCAGAAAATAATAATCTAAGACCATTTTTGAGAGCTTGGGCTGTGTTCTGAGAATGGGGCTCAGAAATACTTCAGCAGGGCAAAACCTGTCTCTTAGGGCAAGAGCTGGAATGGGTGCGTACATGTATGCATTGGTGACCTGTATGGGGAAATATTAAGATATAGAAAGCTTCAGAAAACTGTCTATAAAGCACCTACAGATGTTTTTCATCAATGGAAAAAAAATGAGTGAAAACACCCCAGGCATAATTACGTTCTTTATACACCTCTAGCAGTTCTGCTGTTAACTTTCGCTTTGTAATTTGCCTCACCTGTCTGCTATATAGGTGTTTGTTTGTACAGCTGAGTTGAAAGTGCTTTCCCTCCACCCCCGCTTTTTTTCCTGCGTTTTTGCAAAAGAGGTTGGTCAGAGGACCTGGAGTGAACTGTTACCGCAGAGGAGTAATGTTATGGCCAGTAAACTTGTCTCTATTGAGGGTGTATAAAAACTGCTTTAAGACATCCAGCATCAAACCTGAAGTGCAATTGCATCTAAGAAGCAGTAGGACTAATTTTGCCTTTTGCGTAAGAATTGTTTTCACCAACAACAGACGGTTTAAAAAGAAAATCTAAATTAGAAGTACCTTCACAACTTGCTCTACCTCCCTTCGTATCCTGGAAAATCCATGAAATTAAACTTGGTATCAGCTGTAGTGCTGCAGTAGTAGTGAGCCAGGTGTTATGTGGAATGATCAATGTTATGTAGAACTGAATTGTGTTTGGGTGAAACAGTAAAATGACAGAATGGAAAACTTCCTCTCAAAACATTACTTTCAAGTGGCATAGCTATAAAGGATGAGATTACAGGGCCTTAGCAGTGGGATTCTCTCTACAACAGATGCAATGAAGTAGCAATTAACCAGGCATGACACCACTGTTTTTTCTCTGGACTTCTGCAAGTTTAGCATTTCAATACTTGTATACAAGGTATAATCAGTAAAATAAAAGTGCATCTTTTGAACTACTTATCTACTGTTAAGCTGTTGCTATTTCAGTGAAGTTTCTCCCTTCAGCTTGCTATTCTAATACCTCTGTATGGACTGTGGGATTCTACTGTGTAACTCTTGCTAGGAGCTTGGGTAACATGTACTACCATTGAAATGGCCTTAAAGAAGACTCTGTTCATTACTTTTCTTTTTCTTAACTATTAAAGTGTGGTAATAATCTAAGTATTTTGCAAATATACAAGTTGAGTTCTTGCCAGGCTTAAATTTGATCTCAGCAAAATCTTGGTTTGGACGTTTTGTATGCTAGTTTGACTCCAAGGAATATCAGTTATGTTTTACTGAAAGTTAATTATCTGTGCTTTAGCCTAGGCAGGGCATGTATTAACTTCTGTTGATAACCACAATTTGTAACTTTTAAATGGCTAGCATTGCACAAAATGATTCAGTGCAATGCTATGCCAGAATTAACATCTATGTTTTGCAGTGAGTATTGAGATTTAACTACCAGTGTATTATGAAGTAGTCATGAAGCTGAATATAAAATTTTAGATTCCTAGCTAGCAATGAAGAGGGCTAAAATTAGGTTTTTGGTTGGAAATGAGATTAATTTAAATGTAAAAGAATAACTTAAATCCTCAGAAGCACTTCTAAATTGGTTGTAGCATTGTGATTCTGGGGGTAAAAAAAAATTAGCTTCTGCATCAAGAAGTGAACTGAGTTGTTTTCATAAAAGTGATTGAGTTTTAGGCATGAATTTCAAGATTATTTTCTGATTGAGCGAGAAAAATGTGGGACATCTGTGAATGTGTCCAGAGTTTTGGGAGGATTGTATGATGATTTGAAATACAAAAATTTGAAATACAACTTTTTTGAAGACTACATTAATGTTTTTAGTCAGGTCAACAAATTCCTCCTTTTACTCCTTCATACTTATTGTCAACAGGATTAAGCTTAGTGATATTGTGCGACTTGGTCTATGCTGTGAGCATTTCTTATACTGTAGGAAGAACTTTTATGAAAGCTTATCAGACCAGGTAAAGTAGTTGGAAAGGTAGCAGTGTTTCTAGGGGTTTGGATCACTTTGGTAGTTCATCGGATATGCTTGAAAATGGTGGACTGAGTTGATTGTGAGTTAATTCTGATTCGTAGGTGCTTTCCACCTGTCTTATTTCCAAGAGGACATCTGATGCATTTGTGTGGAGCACAGGTATGTTTTGGAGTGCATGTATGTAGGTCTGTGGATGCTCGTGTGTTTATAGACGTACTAGGAAGGTGCATGCTTGAAATGCAGAGCAGACTTGCCCTGTTCCAGCCCTTGTGGAATCCTTGACAGTGTACACAGCTGAGCTGAGCTTGCGGAACAACCTTTCTGGAGTTCCTCTGCCACCATTTAGCCCTTGAATGCCTTCCAAAAAACTGACTGTGAAGTAATTTTGTGTTAGAAATTTGTGCTGACCTGAAGGCTCTAATTTTTGTATATTTAAGCATCTAGTGTCAAGATGCCGCTTGCAGAGTTATTAGAATAAAATAACTGAAATGTTTATTAGCATGAATATAAAGGCTTCTCTTCTGCAGGGCCAGCAGTACTTTGACTGTGTAGCAGGTCTGTGGGATCTGTGTAGGACGAAGACATGGAGACAGTAGCTCTGTGGTGAACTGACTGGTGTACGCTCGTGTAGGGGCTTGCAACTCACTGGGACAGCAAACTCTGAAACCTGGGGAATGCCTCTGGGTGGGAATAAGGAGCTGGTTGGGGAGACCAGTCAGAAGCCAAGGTTTCCCAGCACCTGCCTTCAGTGGAAGGATGACTCACAGATTCTCTTCCTTGTTTTGCCAGCTCTGTTAAATCTGTAAAGAGTAGCTGTAACTGATCAGAACTCTCCAGAGCCATGCTTTTCTTGCGTATGTTCTCATTCAGAGAGGAGCAAAGTTTCTTCAGGTAATGCTGAGATGATGGTAACTGTGAACTTCATTCTGTTTCCAGCCCCTGTCCCACCCATGCCCCAAATGCTGGTTGGAATTGCTGGTGAGAACGTTTGGACTAGAGGCTTTGGAAAAGCTAGGGGAACTTCCTAATGTGGGAAGTGCCAAACCTGATGTTGCAGAACGAGTCATGGTAAATGGATAAGCACAGTGCACGTGTGGGTAAGGTATGGTACTACCGAACTGCAGCCCCAAAAGCAAAAACAGTGTCCAGGAGCCTGTAATTTATTTGTTTCATGCTGTGGATGCTACTGGGACATTAAGGAGATGTATGGGCAGAACCATTCAGTTCTGGAGAACACTGGCCACGGTCAATGGCCATGTAAAATGTTTGTGATTACTTCTTGAAAAGACTTGTGTTTGATTAAATGGCACAAAACAAATACTATGTTCACTTCAGCTTCATGTTAATACTTCTCATCTACAGAGAAGGTCTTGGGTGCTAATGTGACTGTACTGATTTCTGCATCTTTTTGAAAAAGTGCCATGTGAGCTCGTTTCTTCTCTGTGGTGCTTGATTATTTAGTTGTCCTGTTCTCTCCCCTTTTGACTGGTAAAATTCTGTAGTTCTCCTGGCATCTCCTGTGTTTGTTCTCCAAATTGTTCCTAGAGAGAGAACATTGCTATATAGTTCAGTGAAAACAGATTCTGTACTAGAGGAGTAGAAAGGCAAATAATTGAAGTTTGTCACTTTGGCCTTTACTCTAGTAAAGATACTCTGCTGTAGACAGCATACACCACACTGTTGGTGTAACCACAAGGATGATGTTCCCAGAAGAAATGGAAATGATCCACTGGGGTCTTAAAAATGGATTAGAATTGGATAAATATGTTCTTTTGACAGAGTTAGATTAACATGGGTGGCCAGTGAGGAAACTTAGCAGACCTGTAACTCTTTCTCAATGTTTTCCTCTGCAGAAGTTTGGGCAGAGTTCTTGAGCAAAGTGGAAGTGTTTGAGAAAATAGATGCTTTGACAAAAGGAGTTGGAAGGAAAATAATGTTGTATGGAATAACAAATTGCAATTTAGTAACAATATCACCCTCACTGGAAATTTGTGCTTCAGTGCTTGAAAACGCTTTCTGTTTTTAACACAAAGCCTGAAGCATGACAATTACCTTAAAAGTAGGAGTTGTATATTAACATTTTATCTCCCTTGGTTATAGCTGGTTTGCAGTGGTGTTTGTTTTGTTTGGTTGTTTGTTTGTTTTGTTTTGTTTTTTAATAGGAAGCCTAACAGTATAATACCAAGAAGCTTAATTGAAGTCATGGGGTAATACTGTCTGTACTGAGTCTTGGTTTTACAAGGACCTTTGAATAAAAAAAGTTACTTCCTAGGAAATCTGCATATGCAGACTTAAAAAGTCTGAAGCTAGCAAAGACAACATGCTGTTGGCATATATAAAAGAAAGGAATGAAGTATTTTAAATCTTGGATATAGGTAACCAGCACTCCCAGCAAGCCGCTGAAAAATATGTATGCTTGTTACATTTGGAAAAATATATAAACTCGTATATTAATTCTGTTAGACTACAAACAGTGATGTCCATGAATACTGAAATTAAAACTGATTAAATGCGCCTTCTTCTTGTAGGGGGTTTTGCTTTTGTCTATGAAGCTCAAGATCTTGGAAGTGGCAAAGATTATGCTTTAAAGGTAATATTAATTTTCTTCACTGCAGGTTTATAAGGTCTGTGTTTTTAGCTTGATGCTTTACTGTGACAGTTATTCCTTGATGTATACCACTGAACAAGTAATTTTGAGAAATCCAGAATAATTGTGATGTTTATAGCAATGGCAAAACATGGGAATTCATCTGTTAGGTGCCACTGCTGCTTGTGTCTTCATTTGGTCCAGGAATTCGTGACCTTGTCCTAAACATTTTGTTGCATGGGTAAACAGGATATTTCCTAGTTACCTGGAGTGGAGTACAGGAATACTTTTTGCTTCTCAGGACCAGATTTAGCCTACCTTTGTACTTTCAGAGTAAGTTTTCTGAGTGTTAAAAATAGTGCTCCACACTTTGAGTCAATGATTAAACATTCAGCCTAGCATTTTAAGGGACATTTCTCTGGATTCTTGTTTTCTAAAGGCTTATAATAAAAAACTGTAAACAACTGAAATATTTTGAGAAGGGGAATAAAGTGAAGTAATTTACTTAGTCATATTTTGCTGAAAAGTAAATCACGTCAGTTATGTTCACCACAAAAAAAAGCTTCCCTTTTGGGGTATTCTGTGGATGTATCAGTATGTAGACCTCTCCTGGGGAGAGAGTGAAAAGGATGGCAATATGAGGTGTTGTAGAGGTAAGATGGCATTATGCCATCAGTAATTACTTGCCTAATTTTTATCATTTCATACCATGTCCTACAATAACAAAACATGTGACTAAACCTGTCTACTATATGTATTCAAAGAGTCTTCCAAAAGTAGCCCCATTAAAAAATAACAGATAAAAGGCGAACCATTACTGTACTTCCTCTGTTCTGTGAAACTTGCACTTTTGTAGCAAATGCTCAGGCTGATTATAGCCAAATGTTGTTTCCGAATCCAAATGATTTTAGCAAGAGTAATGCTTGACTTTATTGCTGATTAGTCAAGAACCATTGAAAAAGCTGGGCTACATAATTGGAAAGAGTTTTGTATAGAGTGGGTTGAAGGTTGTTACTGATTTCAGGCAGAGGATGAATCTTTCCTCGTTAGTCCACAATGCTGTAATCAGGAGACTTTAGTGTTTTCTTACAATAGAGAACTGTCAGAGCAGTTACTTTTAAGAGTGTCAGAAGTTACAACTGCTCAGTCATCACCAAACCTGAATAGTCCAGGAATACTGGGTGTTATTTATGGCAGGATGTCAAAATGTACAGTAAGCCAGCTTTGTTTACTGCCCAATTACAATGCCTTAGGCTTTTGATTACAACTTATCCTTTGTATTCTGTGAAAAAAAAAAAAAAATCTAGGCACTGTTATTCTGTAAGTTTTAGTAACTGTATCTTCTCAATTTTTCTTCTGTTTTTTGACAGCGATTGTTGTCTAATGAAGAAGAAAAGAACAAAGCCATCATTCAGGAAGTTTGTTTTATGGTATCCTTTTCTCTAATGTTGCCTGATATTAGACATTTCTGAGGAAAAAAAAAAGGATTGTACAGATTCTGTTTGTTCCATGCCATACAGTATCTAATTGGGCTGACATTCTGAGGGAGGCTTGGTTCATGGTTTATTATGAAACAAGGTAAGTTTTTCCAAAATTGCTGCAATATAATGTGTGCAGAAAATTTTTGTAGTTATTGCAGATTTTGCCATGCACTCCTAGCAAGAAGTGAAATTCCTACTTGCGCTTTCTTGCAGCCCAGTGAATGTGGTCAAGAGACTCTTTGGCTATTCAGATGATACTTAAGTAGAATTCCCAGTTGTTCACTGCATTTATTGCTCTTCGCTTTTAGTCCAAATGTCTATTAATTTCTGCTTTGGATGCATCTGGCTTTAATGCTGAGTATTAAGAAAGGAATTTCAGTAGACTACATGCATCAGAAACAAGAAGCAGACGTTTCTCAGTGTCATTGCTGTCCATTTTGTCTTCAGTGATGTTAGTCAGTAGGGGGTATAATGTAATCTCAGAGGGTTTTCAGTCCTTGACTTTAGTAAATTCAGTGTTTGCTCCCCAGCATCTCCTATTAGACCCTCAGTTTGTTTCATGAGTCAGTGAGTAGCTGTGGTATCCTGATGTGTTCCCCTCTGAGTATTCAGCTTTGTTTTGAATTACCAGGCAAGCCCACTGATCTTAAGCTACTCAAACATTTCTTTTTATGATTGCTGATATGTTTGGCAGAATCTTACCCTAAACACCATTTTCTAGAAATACACTTGCAAGAATGGACTACCACAGCAACATATATTTTCTAGCTACTCTTTGTCTTGCCAAGAGCAAAGAACTGCATGCTTTTCAGATGTTTTTCACAGCTCAGAGTCACTAAAGTGTATGCACGACATGAGCAAGGATTAATTGCTGCTAACTTTCCAAGATAAAACCATGAAATGGAAATAATTCCTGCAGCTCTGAATAAAAGGTTGTGAAGAGACGCGTAAGGTTGGACTTACTCTAATTTGGTGGATCCAGCTTGCCCCTTTTTAATAGCTTTGTTGTACTTATTGTACTTACAACATCTTTGCTTTTTTTCTCTTCGGACTTGGTGAATGCATTTTGTAAACAGTGTGTGCTTTTCTGATAGGCATGAGTCAGTGTATGACCAGGGTGATGCACAGACAAGCATAATGTGGCTTTCACTGTCAGGAACTGAGACCACTTACACGGCACTTGCCTTTACAAAGTTGGAAAATGATACCTTGAATTTTTGAACTGGAAGTGAAACATGACAACGGTTTTACCATGAAGAATTGTTACTGATGATGAGAGGATAAGTTCCATGCTCTTTTAGACCTCTGCTTCTTCTGAACTTTGCTTTAGGTACTTAAAACTGAAACATAGCATACTTAATAATTGCCTTGGAAAGATAGGTGAGGAGACAATAGCCCTTTCTTCTTGATCAGCCATCTAGAGAAGCAACTGATAATTAGAAGGTTTCTTTGCTACTTCTTTAATATTTTGCAGTCATTGTCAAAGACAAAAAGAAGCAGCTAGACCTGTTATGAAGTCCAGTTTCCTCAGAGCCTTAACCATAAGGATTTTAAAATATTTTGACTTTTTGTTACATTAGCTTGGGTGACTTTCTCAGTTTTTTTACAGCTGAGGCATGGATTTCCTTGTTTTGCTTAGTATATTAATTGCTGCTGTTATGCTTTCTGTGGCCTTAAGCTAGCATTTCAAGTGAACTGCTGGATGCAGCAGTGCCAATAAACTTATCAGTCATCTTCCTTGAACATGTTACGTCCAGAAAAAACTTTCAGGTCATCCCAACATTGTCCAGTTCTGCTCTGCAGCATCTATAGGAAAAGAAGAATCAGACACGGGGCAGGGAGAGTTTCTTCTGCTTACAGAGCTGTGTAAAGGTAAATTTTATTTCTTTTCCCAGCAATACACATTGCTTCTGACAGCTGTTTTGCACAGGTTGCTTCATAACTTAGAAGCTGTGAAAGCCTCTCGAAGGTAGCATGGTTCAGTGGAGCTAGAGTTAAACCTTAGCTCTTTCAGGATAAAGATCATGGTTTTTTTAGGCTACAGTTCAACCTTGTCTTAAATATGAGGTAATTATTAAGTTTTTTGTGTTTGAGACTAGTCAGAGAAAAGAAGAGTAGGAGTAGTTCCTTGGAGCACTATTTCTTTTGTCCCTGCAGTCAGTGTGGATTTGCCATTTTCAGAATATCTATTTAATGGAACTCAAGACTGTAAATCTTTCTTGACAACTGGAGTGTTTGTCGTGTTTGTGCCAAGCTTTCAGAATTTGCAGTGTTCTTTCTCTCTGTGTTTATGTGAATTTCTCTGATCTCCTGCAGGACAGCTGGTGGAATTCTTAAAGAAAGCAGAATCCAAAGGACCTATCTCCTGTGACACAGTTTTGAAGATCTTTTACCAGACCTGCAGAGCAGTGCAGCACATGCATAAGCAGAAGCCTCCTATTATCCATAGAGATTTAAAGGTGTGTTACAATGTTCAAAAAAAGGTTGAATTTTGTATTTTTGAAGGGGGGTTTTTTTCATCTTTTCATATTCCTGAAGCAGTGTCTGAATTTCACACATGTCAATGTGATTTCAGCTGAACATAAGAAAAGGAAAATCTGTTCTTCCTTAAATAAGCATGTACTCAATCACTTTAGGGAAAGGAAAATAAAACCACTTTTTAAAAGTAAACGTGTGTTAAGTGCTTTTAACATTGTTGAAAGGTTTGTTAGACACTAGTATAGCCCATTAACAGGAACATAGGTTTTTTATGATAGAGCATTTTTTTTTCCCCTTTTTTTTCTCTGATACCATTGAATAGAGTTTTAGGTCGTGTCAAAGACATATTAACCAAGTCTGGATTGAACTTTCTTGGTGTTACTTTCTAGAATAAAATCTTCTATTCTTCACTGAAATTTCCATACCAGCCCCTAGCTTGTAGAAAAGATGCATTTCTTTTCTTAAAAGAAGACGTAAAAAAACTGCTTATGAATAAATATGCAATTTCTCTCACAGTCAGCACCGTAGAAGTAATTGTAGTTCAAGAACTGTTTTTTCTTAAGTAATGTAAGCCCCTGGCAGAGATGAAACATGGAAAAAGGCAGGAATTTGGAATTGTTGGTTTCACATTTACAGGGGCTCTAAAGCAAGATGATAATTGTGTGGTAGTAGTCAGAGACCTCACTGCAGTCAGGAGCCAAACAGAGATCATTTAACTGTGCTGCCCTTTCCAGAAGGCTGAATTAAGGCCAGCACTGTAGAAAACCATAGGTCAGAGTTTTGAGCCAACCTCAAATGTGCACTTTTGGGGGAGGGGTGTGGTAGGGTGGAGTTCCAACAGATTTCTCTCAATGAGTTCAACTAAAAATGTGAGGTTTCATGAACTTCTATAGTGCAGCTTAAAAACAAGTTTACCTTTCTGCTGGTGGCCTTTTCTGTCCTCCTGTGGTTTCCTTCTCATGCTTGTCAGTGTGGTCTGTTCTTTGTTCCTGAGATCATATGACAAAACTTGCACTTAAAATGCGTGTGTTCACCACTGAAAGAACCTAGCTAGTTACTGAGCTATAAAAATTCAAAGCTAGTTAGAGAGTGATTTGTAAAATATCAGTTCTTTTCTGACACCTTAATTGTCTGAATTTCATCTTTTCAGGATTTGTAATGTAGTGCACAACTAGTCTGCAAAACACATGTCATAGAGCCTGTTAAAATCTCAATAATCAGCTGGAAAGCTTTATGCTATTAGCAACCTTTATCAAAGCACAAAACCCAGAACATACCTGCACAGAGGCTTGATCTCTGGTCATACTGTGACCATTTTTATTGTATAAATTTAATTTGATGTTGAATGCCCACCCTTCTTGTTGTGCATAGAGGTAAGCAAAGATTATCCAACAGAGAAGGGAATTCAGATTGCTCATTGAGATTGACACTCTAACCACATCATGAACGTTGCTTGTGTCTTCCTGCAGGGCAGTCAAAATTCATTTTTTGATGGAAGAAGTTGGAAGGGACACATGTAAGGAGAGCTAATAGCATGTCTTGTAAACTGAGGTTTTACAGAAGTTAGTCTGGAGATGATGTGGCTTCAAAGGGAAAGGGAAGACAAACCTAGTTATCTGAAGTGTGGAGCTCTAATATTACAATATGCCTCTTAACTTTTACACCTTTTCATAACTTTGTGCAGAGATGCGTATTTTATTTTTCGTCCCTTTTATGATTGACTCCACAGTACTTACTTACTTTTAACCTTTCCTTAAGCTTCTTCCCCATTTCACCTAAATTCCAACTTTCCTGTATTGTTATGAAGTAGAAAAAGGCAAGGATGATGATGAACTATTCAGGCAGCACATGGTCCACAAATAGCTGGTTTCTGTCTCTGCAGAGGGTCATGGCTGCCTCTTTCTGGGTGTTTCCTAGCAGACTGCTTCTCTACTAGTTCCTTCCTGTTTTGTGTCTACAGTAGTCCTAACCACCACTTCACTGCAGACAAGCTAACAGTGTTTAGTTTTAGGAATGAAAACATTTAGATTCCAAGACATTGCTTCTACAGTGTCCTCTGAAAAACTGGCCTTTTCTTAGGCTCTAAGGAAATTGTGTTTTTTTTCCCCCTGGGGTTTATTTCTCATTCTCTTTAATATTTCCTGCTCATGGTATGTTTGCTTCCTTTTGAAAGTTGGCTATATTGCTATAAAACTACAGTACTGTCTGAAATCTCTGCTCCTGTAAACAACTTTCAATCTAAAGTGAGTAGTTTTTACTTACACAAGTAAGCTGTTGTGTAAAAGCATGTGTGTTAGTGTACAGAAAGAAAACATCTTTAATCTATTATCCTATCTCTTTTTGAAGGTGGAAAACTTGCTGATTAGTAACCAAGGGACAATTAAACTTTGTGACTTTGGTAGTGCTACAACTATAGCTTACTATCCTGACTACAACTGGTCTGCACAGAAGAGATCGCTGGTTGAAGAAGAGGTGAGATATTTTAATGGAATTAATCTTAATATCGGCAGTGTATTAACTGTTACTGTTAATCTGATATTGATTCACAGGACTTCTGAAGATTGTTTCACTTGTGGTATTATTTATAAAGTTTTAGTTTTGTATGTGTGTTGCCGGAGTTGAAACACTCTCTACAGTTACAATCACAGCTTGTGTTTTGTAGCTACCTATACAAGCACTGCTTCGACATGGTCTGTGTCCATTCTGCAGTGAAGATAAGTCATTACCAAGGCTTCTTGTCATCACATTCCTGACCAGAAGTCAGAAATTGGTTGTGCCTGAGAGACTCTCACCTTCCCATCTGTTTTTCTCAGTTGAATGATACGTAAAGAAGTGGCAAGTCTGCTCAGCATAATATGAATAGGGAGTATTGCAGTGCCTCGAGGGCTGCATTTGTTCTTAGTTGAGAGTAATGCTGGTAAATCTAATGTAATACATCAACAGGAGAAATACAGTGACACTTAAAATTCATCTATGCAACTTCTGATATTATGAGTCCTGTGAACTCCTCCGTTTTGGAATCTGGCATCCCCAGAGAGCAATCCACTGGTTTCTGGAGAAATGATGAGGTTGTATCACTGTCTCGTATAGTCAATGCAGAAAGAAGGTAGAAAAGTTCTCTTCAGGGATCTATGGCTTAACTGGTTGGATGTGTCTGCACTGTCTGTGACATGAAACTATGAGATATACACACACCAGTGTGAATTCACTTCTTTGTTTATTGTTGATTTTTGGTGTTTGCGTCCTTATCACTTTTTGCCTCAAGTAGAATAGTCTCTTCATGTGCTTTGCAGTTTGAAAGGACTCTTGTGACAATAGTTCACTACCACTGTCTTTATCTGACCTTATATCCAAGCTGTTGTGACTATTTCAGAATTCAATTGATGTCTTTTGCCTTGACAAGTATTTCACAGAATATGCCAAGTTGAAAGGGATCCACAAGGATCGAGTCCAGCTCCTGGCCTTGCACAGGACCATACCCAAGAGTCACACCATGTACCTGAGAGTGTCATCCAAACTCGTCTTGAACACTGTCAGGCTTGGTGCTGTGACCACTGCCCTGGGGAGCCTGTTCAGTGCCCAACCACCCTCTGGGGGAAGAACCCTTTCCTAATATCCAACCTAGATCTCCCCTGACACACCTGCGTGCCATTCCCTCGAGTCCTGTCACTGGTTACCCCAGAGCAGAGATCAGTGCCTGCCCCTCCTCTTCCCCTCACAAGGAAGTTGCAACTGCACTGAGGTCTCACCTCAGTCTGTTCTTCTCCAGCTGAACAGACCAAGTTCCCTCAGCTGCTCCTCACGGGCTTCCCCTCAAGGCCCTTCACCATCTTTTGGCCCTCGTTTGGACACTCTCTAACAGCTTCAGATCTTTCTTACATTTTGGTGCCCAAACTGCCACAATATTCCAGGTGAGACCACCCCAGGGCAGAGCAGAGCGGGATAATCCCCTCCCTGGCCCAGCTGGTGATGCTTTGCCTGTGTCCCCCAGGACAGGGTTGGCCCTCCTGGCTGCCAGGGCACTGCTGACTCACATTCAACCTGCCATCCACCAGGACCCTCAGGGCCCTTTCCGTGGCGCTGCTTTCCAGCACCTCATTCCCCAGTCTGTGCAAACAGCAAGGGTTGCCCCATCCCAGGTGCAGAATCTGGCACTTCCCTTCGTGGAATTTCATATGGTTGGTGATTGCCCAGTCCTCTAATTTGTCAAGGTCCTTCTGAAATTATTTTCAAAGTGAGAATCCTATCCGTTCTACATGGAGAGCTGTTTCCTTGGTTATATGTTGTTGGAGCTTATTATTTTAAGATTCTGTTTCAATAAATTCTGTCTTCTGCAGATCACAAGGAATACAACGCCAATGTACAGGACACCAGAAATGATAGACTTGTATTCAAATTTTCCAATTGGTGAAAAACAGGACATTTGGGTAAGAACTTTTTCTCTTGCTGTGTCATAGCTGCTTATGTCACAGTGGAACTGGGTTTGCAGGCTTGTCATTAGTTTTTTGATTAAATAAATAAAAGGACCAAAATAAATGTTGTAGTAGTGTGTTATATAAAAACAAACATACATAGTGTGGACTCTGTATCTAAATATTAAAAGAACAGGATGTAGTATTCAAGGTTTTCTCACAGATCTAATTTGACTTCCACTGTGAGAGGCAATGCTGAGCTTCTTTAGTATTTGTTAGAACTGTTGCCTAGTTGGAGCTTGCAACCAGAAACCCTTACTACTTAAGAGTCCTCAGATTCAAATTCTTACCTTTTGTGCTGTGCCATGCGTGTAATTCTGGGACAACCTGTTGGCAAGTTCAAAATGGTTGTGTCTAGGTATTGCATCTAGGTAAAATACTAACAGATAGCAAGGATGAGAACTATGCAGAGATCATTCATGCTTTGCATAAAATATGTGATAAACTGTTAACATTCACTGAAAAAGCCAGAATTAAAGGTAACTATTAAATCTTCAGTTGTACCTTTTCCAGTTGCATAATACTGCAGCACTAAGGTGCTCCCCAGTGAGATTGTCCTTAGGGATTTAGTTTATTGGATGTTTTTTATGGAGGCAGGTGTCAAGCTGTTCAGTTGTTACCTGTGTTTGCAGTGTGTCAAAAGACAAACTGAGAAAATGTAATACTGGTGCTTTAGAAGTTTTATTTGGGATTTCGTAACTTCATTCAGTTTCTTGAGTTAGTTACAAGACATTGAGGAAACTCTTATTCAGCTTCTACAGCTGTTGGTGATTTTCTTGTGGCATGTGAAGAAACACCAAGCCAAATACATTTTTATGACCATTTGGTCACTTCACATGCGTGAAATACTGGCAGTCTGAGCCAGGATTACGTCCAGTTAAACAAAAAGCTAAAAACTTATCTAAAAAACAGCCTCACTGAAAAGGGCGATTGCAGTTTGGTTTTTTTTTTTTTTTTTTTTTTGACTAGAATAATTCTGTATCTGTTAGTATGAACATGGTGATTGTCTCGTTTTTTTGGAAGATGTTTCATTTACCATGGCTTTGTTGGAACATGTTCTGTATTTTTATGCTTTGGCTTCAGTGAAAATATGCAAAGTATTTAGCATTAGAATATGGCCCTGTCTCAGGAAGCATAAATGATTTGTAGTTTGTGGTTAGGATAAACAAATCAGTTTTCCAAAGAAAGCAAGTGAATAACACCCATGACTGAAGTCTGTGTGCTTGTCACTGTGTGATTTCAAAATCATGAAGGAGATAATGTCTTCCTTAGAACAGCAGCACAGATGAAAGATAGTTACCAAGCCAGATTGACTTCACAATGGGAGTGTGATTAGTTATTGATTATCAGAGCTTCTTTAGACTTGGCCAACTGCTTTCTCTGTATTTCCCACCTAAGTTTAGAGGTCTTCAGAAAATAAACACTAAATCCAGATACCTTTAGTTACATATTTTCAAAACCAGTGTGATTTCCTGAACTGAAATTCAACTTGAGTGACAGGTTTTACATTGTCATGAAGATTTTTCTCCATTGAAACTGTCCTTTGGCTTGGAAGGCTCTTCATACCCACTCAGTCTTGAAGATTTCTGAAAAAGCAAAATAGCCTTGGAAATGTTTGTTAAGAAGCAAACTTTCAAAGTTGGGTTCCTGTTACTGGTATCTACTAAAAAAGTCCTGTGGTCAGTGTAAGACATCTTGCAGGTTTTAATTCTATGTGAGCTAAACAATCCCTTTAGAATTCATGTAGGTTAATTCAACTCAGAAAGTATTTAAGTGTAATACCTGTGTCATCCTGTGTCTGTACTGCAGAACTTTTTAAGTGTGCTGCTTGTTGCCTGAAGCTGGTCAGGAGGAAAATAACAGTATTTTCATTTGTTCCAAACAGTCCTACCCACTCTCACCCCCCAATCCCCAAACACTACCTCAACCCTCTAGAATCCCCACTGTTTTTAAGGAAGGCTTAAAAAAACCCTACTGATAATGGCCCAATATCAGGACAAAAGTTATTCCCAGTTATTTTTGGTGACTTCGTGATGCTACTTTTTTGCCTTTTAGTATGTGAGTGCTCAGACTGACCCAGGCAACTTCTCTGGAGGGACTGTGCAGCTTTGGGACAGCATCTTGAGGAAATGGGCCCTTCTCTTAAGTGCACCAATGCTGATGCTGTGTGGATGGTGGCTGCAACTGAAGTTGCCTTTTAGCCAAACTGAATGGCAGTTGGTGCTTAAAATATCCAGAATCTATCACAGTTACAATCCTAAGTTACAGATAAACGAGAGGAAATGAAAAACGTTCTCTAGCAGTTGAAGCAAAGATCAAATCTAAGTGGCCTCTACGTTTCCTGTGTGTAGAGGAAACCAGCACCAGCTGATGGCCTTTTCTCCCCTCCTGCCTTCTGATGTGCAGGGTGTTCTTGGACTACACAGGGAGTGCTTTCATTCTAAATTATGATCTGCCTGCCTTCCTTCGCAAACAGGTGTTTCTTTGGGTTAGTAGATGGTACTGTCTGTATTCCCCTTCTGGATTAATTAGTGTATGCTGTGTGATGCCTCAGTGTATACATTAGAGAGCGCTTTTTTTCAGCAGACTGACAAAAATGTGCAAGAATATATAGAAGTAACATATGTACTCTATTTTTGGCCCTGGACTGATTCAGTAAGTGTGTTGGAGTAACTAAATCTCAAACCTTTGATACTCCAATAACTTCAGATGTTTTAAGCTGTTCTTGGAATAAATTGACAGCCAAGGACAGTTGGAAATTGTGCACACAGAGGACGGGAGAGAGTGAGCAGTTTTCTTAGGTAACATCTTCACTGGCTTGTTTTATTTGTGGGGGCTACTATAAAGGCCCATGTGCTTAAACAACCAAACTGGTGTTCAGAAGAAACTTTGAAGAGGAATTTTCCAAACTATTGTGCAAACAGTTGCTTGGAGGTATTGGATGATTTATTATCAAACTTATATAGGTGAGAATGGAACATGTTTCTATTGCAATTGTGTAACTCTACAAGTATATTTAATACCTTAACTTATTTGAAAGAATTTATATCAGCTTTCATTTACTTCAGTAACAAATGCAGTTACCCCAGCTAATCCATAACACTTGCATTATTCAGAGATGAGAATTCAAAACTGACTTCTGCCTGTGTAGGTTGTTCCCTTTCCAGGGAACTTCAGAGTTCCCAGAATATGGTAGCACTGTGGGTTTTTATTTGGTTTTTTTTTGTTTGGTTGGTTTTGGTTGTTTTGTTTGAGGTTTGTTTGGGTTTGGTTTTTGTGTGGTTTTGTTTGTTTGTTTTGTGGGGTTTTTTTTGCTTTTTTTATTTTTTACAGGAGTTGAGTAGTCATCTCACTGTAGGGAATAAACGACCTGTCATTTGGACTTCTTTTTTCCAAACCTTTACCAAAGATGCATTTTAGGGATGCTGTTGTGTCTCCCTAGTGTCATTTAAACGAATTGCTTGACACTTAAATGCTCACCTAGCTGTTGTGTTGCATAACAGCATGTATCTGAGTTAAAAATAAAAAAGATCAAATTCCGTCCCCACAAATTAGATATCTCATTTCAGCGCAGGATGAAGATACAAAATAAAACTTCTGAACCTTTTTGTAAGAACAGTCCTGTTCTTGAACGTGCTCAGTGTTGCAAGACTACTTATTTTTGTATACTCTGAAATTCATAAAATGAATTCCTTGTAATGACTTTTAGCTGATTTTTTTAAAAAAGGTAAGAATACTTTTCCCAAGTAGCAAGTGATGGGACAAGAGGAAATGGCCTCAAGCTGTGTGAGAGAGGCCTTTAGATTGGATATTAGGAAAAATTTCTTCCCTGGAAGAGTTTTGAGGCTTTGGAACAGGCTGTCTAGAGAACTGGTTGAGTCACTATCCCTGGAGGTGTTTATAAGATATGTGGCACTGAGGGACATGGTTTAGTGGTGGACAGGCAGCGCTGAGTTAATGTTTGAACTTGAGGACCATAAAGGTCTTTTCCAGCTTAAATGACTCCATCATTCTATAAAGTATTTCTGTGTTTATCTCGGTAGGCTCTGGGCTGTGTCCTGTACTTGCTGTGCTTTAGGCAACACCCGTTCGAGGATGGAGCTAAACTTCGCATAGTCAATGGGAAATATGTCATCCCACAAAATGACACCCGCTATTCTGTGTTTCATGATCTCATCCGTAAGTTCACAATGTTATTTAATTTGGTGTCTCTATGGATACATGTTATTACTGACAGTGTTGTATTATTACTGATGGTTGAGTGTTGTTGAGGTGATGGTGAAAAAGGTGAACTGCAACAAGTTCTTGTTTTCTTAATAATTTTAATCCATTATCAAAAAAAATAAGGATGTGAAACTTGCTATTTTAGTTCTGTTGCCTGTCTTGCTTAGGATCTGAATTAATGCATAAGAACAATTAGTGTTTTGATTTGGTTTCTTTGAACTTGCTTAAAAAAATTCTCTTTTCTTTAAATTTCAAATAGGTTACTGGAAACTTTAGTTACAGTTCCAGAAATGTATCCAAATCCAACAGTATTAAACACAAAGTTACTTCTGTGGTTCTTCATTAACTGATGCTGTAGTGTAATCTTTGAAATATTATTAATCCTAAGGAGTGTTGTTGTTTTCTCATGGATATCTGTTATGAGAATGATATTTAGATATGGATTTAGCAGTTGCTCCATTCTGTTCACATGTTTGCTTCTTGCACTGTTATGCACTGAAGAAATTAATATCAACTGGGAGAAAGGCCCTGAAGAATTTGTTACTTTATCTGAATCTCTTTTTGCAGGCTCCACTTTGAAGGTGAACCCAGAGGAAAGGCTGTCAATCACTGAACTTGTGAACCAGCTGCAGGAGATTGCAGCAGCTAGGAATGTCAATCCTAAATCCCCCATCACAGAGGTAAAGATGTCTCATAGGAGTATTATTGATTAGGTTTCCTTTCTGTCCTCTCTTCTCCAGTGAATGTGCATTTATTAACAGATTTCAGAGCAGGTCCCCTGTTCCTTAGTCTTTTGAAAATTTCACACTAATTTCATTTGAAATTCAGTTGAATTGATCTGTATCACTTGTAGGATCTTTGAAAATGTGGCTTTTAAAGCACAGAGACATTAAAGGAAACCAGTTGTCTTGAAAAACTTTTCATCCTCTTGGTTTATTCTTTAGTTATGCTAGTGCTGTTTGACATGCTGTGTTTAATCATAATTAACTTGCTCAGATAAATCTAGTATGTGAAGGCTCTGCCTACACTAACTTGAAACCCACTTAGATGTCTCCTGCCCAGTGCATAATTTGCACAACACTCCAAGTGAGTCAGTTAATGTGTCTTAACCTCCTGGCTTTCTCCTGAGGTTCAGTTTGCTTGTTCTCACCAAGTAAAAAGTAATTTGTAGGTCATAACAAGCTGGCCAGATTAGCAAGAAAATACTCACGGTGAGCATTAATCTCCTCAGCTGCTGGAACAAAACGGAGGGTATGGAAACAACGCTCAGCCTCGGACGTCTGTGACCTCTGTTTCACAGAGCTCCAAGCCCGCGGGACAGCTCAACAACATGTACAATGCAGGTATGTGCAGAAAGAGGCGTCATCTTAGTGTAAAGACAGGTGCAGATATGGGGGACAAAAAAAAAATCATTTGTGGGTTTGAGATGTCTTGCCCTGGTACTCTGCCATGAATCTCCTTTTCTCTCATGCCCAAAAAAGACTTTTGACCCCCTGTGGTATTTTGAAGTGTATCTGACAGTGATCATAGTCTAAAGCTGTTTAGTTTTGCCACTTCCAAAAGATTCATGTCTGGCTGCCTCAAAGGGAGAAAGCAGCAGCCTAAATCCAGTTTGTTGACTATCCAGTCAGCACTTTCAGAAATAGCTATAGCTGGTACTGCCAGGAGCTCAGCTAATTGTGGGAGCGTTGTGCAGAAAGGACTTCAGGACACCTGAAGTTGCACCATAGTGGTGCACATCAGTGGTGTGGAGGAGGAGTTGTTGTAGTTCCATCTGAAATAGCACATAGGTTGGACTAGCAGAGCTAAATTAAATCAACCAAAACACATCTCCAAAATGACACAGTTAAAAGCTTACATACCCATTCTGTAAAAATGGGTATTCCAGAGTACACGCAGTTGAAAATACTTAAATAGTAAAGAAACAAGAAGCTTGACAGGCTTATTTACATCTAAGTTATTATTGTTCTTTCTCCACCCATATTAACTATCATATGTAAATAGGGAACACTCCAATTAATGGAGATGGTATCAAGGGAATATTTCATGCTGTATTCAAATTTCCTTCTAGTTTGATATTTCTTGCATGAAATTAATTATGCTGAACTGTCAATGAGACAAAATTTATTAATTTTACAGGGGAAATTTTAAAATTGGATAATATTTATTGTAGTAATGTCATGTAGTAGTAGTGTATGTTAATTTCTGTGGAAGAATCCAGCCTCTAAATGTAATTGTAATCAAAAATCAGTCTGGTAATCTGTTTTGTGCAAGAATGGCTACTGTTTGTTGCATACATTTGTATTAAAAGGGATACTTTGCTGCAGCGCTGTGCTATCTGGGATACTGTGCTTAAAAAATAATGTAAATGCTACCTGCTTTTGAAGCCCTGCATTAAGATGTGTCTACTGGAGTTGATTGAGTAGATCTGCTAATAATAAGCTGCACTTTAAGAAACTGATACTAAAAAAAGACAGTATTTTCCTGCACTGACAATATGAAACGTATGCCTTACTTTCAGAAATTTTTTATTTTGTTTTCTAATAAATACAAACAGCAAATTAAACAATGTCTTAAGCACTTCCTGTCTGCATAGGTCATAGTGAAGGAGAACTTTAGAACTGTGAGCCTTACAGCAAGGTTTAGCCTATATAGCCTATATTTGTGCATTCA
This sequence comes from Empidonax traillii, assembly GCF_003031625.1. NCBI lineage: Eukaryota > Metazoa > Chordata > Aves > Passeriformes > Tyrannidae > Empidonax > Empidonax traillii. The sequence continues at coordinate 3,735,989 of NW_020955195.1, forward strand.
CTTGCAGCTTTAAAGGCAACGTACTTTAAGTCATATCCTGGCATGGGCCCCATAATAAAGTACAATTATTTTTATTCGACTACTCTAGGCCTGACCGTTGCGGAATGTGACCAGACTTATGGAGGGTTCTTTGATATTCTGAGGGGTGGAACAGAGCGATTTTTCACTAATATTAAGGATACATCTTCTAAAGTTATCCAGTCTGTGGCCAAGTGAGTAAAAAAAAACAAAACGAAACAAAAAAACCTGTTCTGGTAAGAGTTCTAACTGAAGGCTCAGGAGCTTACTTCAGGAATGATAAATTCAGCATACTTTCCCAAGTTTGAGCTCGAATATCTGGTAGCCAGCCACTGAGATTTTATGAATGATATTTAAACAAAAGTTACTTTAGCAGTCATACACTTGAATTGAGAATGTTGCAGCAAAAGCCTGTCTGTAAGTACTGCTTGCCCTACTGTATTTTTAAATCCTGAAAACTTGTGAGAGATAAGCAAGTGGTTGCTGGAGCATGGCAGAAAGGAATATCATGGAATAGGAATATCATGATTCAGAATGAATTTATTGCTTTAGTGCCCTTTGTTAGTAAGAGAGGAAGGAAGAAAGATGGAATGGTGAAAGCTACAAATCAAAGGAGTGGATCTGAGGGGGGAAAAAACCTGCAGGGGAATAGTGAATAAGCTCTTCAGTTTTCAGGTAGAATCCTGTGCCTTCAAGGCAGTGTGAGGGAATCTGCACTGTTTGTCTCCTTTGCCCTGCAGTGCCTGGATGGATGCTCTCCTGTTTAGATGTGTATGTTTTCAGATTCCTAGTGTGTGATTATTTTTTTTAATCAGGTTTTCAGCCCCAGTTCAAATGTTTATAGATCTGTGATCAATATTAATCAATCTGTATGATTTATACATTTTTCTCATAATAAAACTTAATGAAGTGTTAAAGGGTTTTCTTAGTTCCAGAAGGAACAGGTGAGTCACTACCGAATACCAGGTCTGAAGTAGAGCTTCAGAAGAAATACTGAACCATGTTCCTCACTGTAGGCTTTGTGCCCCTTTAACTAGGTTACTGATTGGGGTACTGCTTGTGAAGCTTATTGCTTGCCACGTGGGTTTTTTCAGTTTCTGTAACTTGTGTATAGTACTTCTCTTAAGTGTTTATAATATTCAGATATGTTAGATCTGTAGAAACTGCACCTTCATAGCCACTTCAAGTGCGTTTTTAGCTGTTTGCTCTTACACTTAGCCTATTTAAACTTCCTATGCATGATTTAAAAAGGCCAGGTCCTCTTTTTTTTTTTTTTTTTTTTTTTAAAGGTTGCAAAAGTGGTGGAGCTTTGGTTTGTCCTTAAGCTTTCTACAGAAGCAATTGGGACAGCAATTTCCCTGGGGAAACCACATGGGCTCAGGTCAGGGAGGTGTACAAGGGGAACAGACTGTTGCATGATGAAACATAGTTTTGACAAAGTTATAAGCCCTACTTCCCCATGGTTGTGTATTAGATCTGATACTATATTTTTATTATACACTACATGCTTCTGAAGTACTGCTGCACTTCAGTGTCTTGTGCTCGTCTCCACATGACTTTCTGGACTGTTGGACCTCCATCACTTAGTTATGTTTGAAGAAGTTTCCTCTTCCTGCTCTTGCAGGTGATTTCTTCCTTAAAGGCTACTGGAAGTTTAATAATTTTTTTGAACTTGGTGTTGTGCCATTTTCCCCTTTTCTAATGGTGGATTAGGACTGTCTAAAATTGTCTTCTTAATATGGCTTATGCTGTGCCTACACCTTATTTTTATTTATCTTACCTAACAGATGTGTGGAGCTTTTTGCTTTGTTTCCATAATAAGTGTAGCGTGCAAGGAAGAAAATAGTAGCTGTCTATCCACCCACATCTGCAGAGCTTATCTAGCAACTTCTGAAGTATTGGACAGTGAGTGCTTGCTGTCTGGAAAGAGTCTGTTCAGTTCTTGTGCTCTTCTCTACAGTTGTTTAGATTATGATGACTGCCCAAAATAAGTCTTACAGCAGTCTTACTTTTAAAGTCAGAGGGCTACTTGTCAGTTGCTGGTTAGTGTTCTGTGCATGAACAGACTAGCTTAGTGCATGGCAGGTGGAAATTACTAAGTATTAGTCAAAGAAAAACTCACTACGTTTACCCCTTGCTTTTTCTAATTGCAGAAAGTCACGTGTGGATATTTACTAGATTTGAGTGTATTGCAAATGTAACTGTTTGACCTTGTTTTGGTTGGTAGCACTGTCATATCCAAATGAGACCAATGACCACAGACCTTTTCCAGCTAATGGGGGAAACAGCACTTGCATGGGCTGTGGTGGATTGACAGAGGACTGTCAGACAGGATTTCATGTTCCGAGATTCATCCTGAGGAGACCAGTCCCTCACGGATGTTTTGGACTAGGTTGGTTGACTAGGAGGAGTAGGAAGGTTTATACAGAAGTGATTCTTGAACATCTGACAGAACATGTGGGACTGTCAGAGTCTTCACTGTCATTTTAGTGTAGGACCCTCTGTCTTCATACAACTACATTTCTGGTTCGCTGTGTTATCTAGGTGAATTTACTGATTGGGTTGAGGAATGGAGAAGAAAAGGAAGGAATATACCAAGTATGTCATTATGCTAGTGAGAACCAATTACTTTAATACTTATTTTCCAGCTCATATTTAATCAGTACTGAAAAAAGAAACTCTCTTCCCTTGTAATCTGCCAATATTCTTTAGCAGCCCCTAGTTCTGTAATTTTCATTCCTTGATAAGCCTGTCACATGTTTTTAATCCTAACTGCATTTAACATTAGCATATTAACATTAACTGAAATGGCAAAACATGAATTAACGTGACCAATACTTAATGTTCTGTAGGATCTAAGGTAGAGTCAGGCCCTTTAGCATTCAACACTTACTCTGCTGCTGAAAGTTCCAGGATTAGGCTTGTGCATTCTTAAACTATGTATCAATCAGGCATAATTGTTAATGCTTTGTTTGCATCATCTAGGGCGTGTCTCTTTCTGTCATGATCATTCTCTGTTTTACAAGCTTGTCTTGTGGCTGCAACTGATACAATCAGTGATGTGAGAATACCTCTTCTACTGTTGCAGTGCTTGACTGCTTTTCCAAAATTCTTCAACCAACACAAGTAGCAGATATTCTGCACCAATTAAAATGTCTCTTCCTTGTCATGTGTCTTTGCCACCAGGCTTAGGCACTCCTTGTGTCGGAGTCTGCCATCTCGTTAGGTAGAGGTTCTCCTTCCTGCTGATGATTGCTTTTATGAATTGTGGAGTTACTTCCCTTGTCCACAGACAGACTTTATTACGCTTGTGTGTTTCTCTCTTGTGAAGCTTCTGTGCCCTTAACGAGCTTTGATACTCATTAAGGTCTGCATCCACTTAGGTTACAAATGCCCTGCCAAAAAAACATAGCTAAATGTTTAAAGTAAATTGAGTGTACCGTTAGGAAATTCACAGCTGATACCAAATTATGGGGGAGTGTCAGTCTGCTGGAGGGTGGGAGGGCTCTGCAGAGGGGCCTGGACAGACTGAACAGTTGGGCTGATTCCAGTGGGATGAGGTTCAACAAGGCCAAGTGCCAGGTCCTGCACTTTGGCCACAACAACCCCCTGCAGCGCTACAGGCTGGGCACAGAGTGGCTGGAGAGCAGCCAGGCAGAAAGGGACCTGGGGGTGCTGACTGAGAGGAGACTGAACATGAGCCAGAGTGTGCCCAGGTGGCCAAGGCGGCCAATGGGTCCTGGCCTGGATCAGGAACAGTGCGGCAGCAGGAGCAGGGAAGTGATCCTTCCCCTGTACTCAGTGCTGGTGAGGCCACACCTTGAGTATTGTGTTCAGCTCTGGGCCCCTCAGTTCAGGAGGGACATTGAGGTGCTGGAGCGGGTCCAGAGAAGAGCAACGAGGCTGGTGAAGGGACTGGAGCACAAGTGCTGTGAGGAGAGGCTGAGGGAGCTGGGGTTGTTTAGTCTGGAGGAGAGGAGGCTCTGGGGAGACCATATTGCTCTCTACAACTACCTGAAAGGAGATTGGAGCAAGATGGGGGTCGGTCTCTTTTCCCAGACAACCTGCAATAGGACAAGAGGGCACAGTCTTAAGCTGTGCCAGGGGAAGTTTAGATTAGACATTAGGAAGAAATTGTTTACGGAGACTTTAAAGACATGGGAATGGGCTGCCCAAGGAGGAGGTGGATTCACTGTCCCTGGAGGTATTTAAGAAGAGACTGGATGGGGCACGTAGTCCTGTGGTCTAGTAGGCAAGACACAGTGTTAGGTCAAAGGTTGGACTTGATGATCTCAGAGATCTTTTCCAACCTATTGATTCTGTCATTCTGTGAAAGAAGTGAGTAATGATTAATGCCTGGTTCACTATGGGAGTTTCAGAAGTGAATTTTTGGAGATATTATTTAAATGAGGAAAGAGATTCAGGTACTCTCAATGTTGAGGAACACATAAAGGGTGCAGGTGGCTCAGTGTGCAGCTGCAGTGGGAGCTGCAGGTTGAGTTCTGGGTGGGAGCCCAAGGCAAGAGACCAGGAACTGTTAACCTTTGCATGACAAGGGCACAGGGAGATGTGTCCCAACCAGGTGATCAGTCACTGAGACACAGCAGAAGCTGCTGACCCCCAGACTTTCACATGCATGGACTGTGAGGGTCTAAAAGCCCAGGGGTTCCTTTGTTCAGGGTCCATCCTCAAAGGCACCAGCTTGAGCTGTGAGTCTATTGCTGCACCATGATTAAATTGCTTAATTTAAGTCTGAGACTCTGCTGTGGGAAGCCTGGGGTTGATCCAGTGAGGAAACCTGTCTGACTGTGTGAGTGTGGGGTGTGCGGGGAGTCAAGCAGGGCACCCATGGCTCACTAGAGCCACCCACTGTGAAGGGGCAATGATAGTTTGGTGGTGGGATTGTGACTGTCAGAGTGCTCCTGAATGGTCAGACAGGAAAGTTTCCCTAACACTATTCATATGGAATCCAAATATTGAATAGCATGGCCATCTGTGCCGGATAGTAACATGCCAGAGTTAAGTAGTTTTAAACTTTGAAGCTTCAACTAGTAGTCTTTTTTTTAAGCATTGTGATATTCTTCATTAAATGTTAATACTTCATCATTAGGCTTTCAAATTGATACCCTATAGTGAATTTTAATCACTAAGAGCAGGGGCTAGAGGAATGAGTTAAACATTAAAGGTGTCTCTACAAAATCCCAGAGATGGTCTTCGTGCAACTCATTTAAATGAGGAACTGTTCAAACACAGTATCTGTTCTGGCTCTGTTCTGAAAACCTTAAAGTATGAGATAACAATCCTCAGATGGAAGAAATGAAGCATTATTTGTGGTCATGAATGTGGCTTGAGAGACCTGTTTTTTAAACTTATGGCTTGAATGATTATATTTCCCAATACTAACTCCAGTGTGTTCTGTTTCAGTTATGCAAAAGGGGACTTGGATATATCATACATCACTTCCAGAATTGCTGGTATGATAGCTATGTCTTTCTTAAACATAACTTCTCATTGTTCTTATAGTATGAGAAATGTCACCTGCTTTTTGTTCTGTCTTTAGTGATGTCCTTTCCAGCTGAAGGTGTAGAATCTGCCATCAAAAATAACATAGAAGATGTGCGGTTATGTCTGGACTCTAAACATCCTGGCCACTACGCTGTGTACAATCTCTCTCCAAGAACATACAGGGCTTCAAGATTCCATAATAGGGTGTGTATAGTTTTTGTGTATGTTGTGGTTTTGCTTTGGGTTAATTTGCTTTCCACCTTCCACACAATCATTACTAGTTGAGAGAAGGTTTTTGCAGACAAAAGAGAGACAGGATTTGGGGAAAACAGTATAAACATTTATTACTAGTAAAGCAAAAATTACTAATAAATTAAAAACCAAAGAACTATATTTACAACAATTTCTACTCAAGTTGAAGTGCTATATATACACAGAAATACTTCTTCCCCTTTTATACCAGTCCAAGGAGAAGAAGTAGTCTCATTTTGTATCTTTGGAGTTCCAGTTCTCTCCTTCTAGCAACAGATCCTCAGCAGCAGCAGCACTTTCATTGTAGTTGGAACTTCTTCTCTCTTCTTCTCGCTCTGTGTTGGCTTCCAGGGCTGGGCTTACCCCCCTCCTGGGCTAAGACTGAAGGATGGGGGTTACTCAGTCTTGAAGGGTCTTCCTTCCATAG
>NW_020955195.1:3742758-3745226 GCF_003031625.1 Empidonax traillii
GGGTCTTCCTTCCATAGGCTTGCAAGGGGACACTTGCTTACTATGGATCTTCTTCCACAGGGTTACAGGGGATAATGGTTTAAGAGTTCACTCCTGTTTCTCTATGGAGGTCCCTCCCCATGGGAGAACAGTCCTTGATAGACTTCTCGGCATGGGTCTAGCACGGATCCCACACACACACGGGTTCCAGCATCTCACATGGGCCATCTCGCTCCAGCATGAGATTTCTCAGGGTTACAAAATCTTCAGTAGTAGTATAGATTCACACATACGGATCCCAGTATTCCACCTGAGTCGTCACTGCTCCAGCACAGGTTTCCCTCAGGGTCACAAATCTCCACCAGGACTCTGCCTCACTTCAGTCCTTTTCATGAAGTCTCAGTTCTCTTTGGTACATCCACAGACTCTTCTATCAGCTGCATGGGGGGTCTCCTTACTCCAACAAACTTTTTCAAGTAGCAAGGATTACTTTTAAGTCTTTTCCCTGCTAAGGAGAGAGAGCGAAAAGGCAGGGGGGAAACAAGCCCCCCCTTTCGCATTTTACTTTTCTTGCTGCAGTTTCAGCTGCCGGCTTCGACCTTGGAAGCTCCGTTGTCTTTCAACTGGAATTCTTCCACAGCGGTTTCTGTCCAAGCAGTTTGTCTTTTAAACTTTTTTTTCTGCACTCTCTCACAAGAGAGAGGGGAGGACTTCAGTGCTGCACCTGCTCCCCCCACCCCGGCCCAAGCCGGGGGAGGAGGGAGTCTGGCCCTGCTCGGACCCGCTATTCTTCTCCCCTACATGGCTGCTGTCTTTAATTTCAACTGCGCCAACAACCTTCTCTTCTGTTTTCTTGAAGATGTAATTAGCAAAGGTGTCACTGGACTTTTGATTGGCCTTTTTGTCCGGAAATTACCTGACAAAACCATCCTCAGCCCCAGGGATGGGCTGGTGGGCAAAACCACGACAGTGTATTTCTGTAGAAGATCTTGCAACAAAATGTCTTGATTATGCCTTCAGCTTTTTATTGTGAAATATGTTCAAGGAGGCTAATCAAAAACATGACGAAAGAATAAGCGTAAACACAAGGTCAAAGAGTTAACCTATATTCTGCTTATCTTTGTTTTAAATCCAGACTTAACCATTTACAGACTAATCTTTTTTCTTACTGAAGTCCATTTTTACTAGGCTAGTGGTGTCTTTGAAAACGTGTCCAGGTACCTTACATGTTTCAAGTTTAAATGGGGAATACTTCATGTAGTTCAAGTCTTACTAAAATTTCAACCTCTCCTATATTCTTTATCCTATATTTTCCTTTATCAAGGACATGGTGACTGATTTGCATAACCTGTTCACTGGACTTTCTCCCACTACACACCATTTGACTCCCATGTGACTCAGCTGACTGGTGTTGGTACTGTCTTTAGTATTGTGGTAGCTGAGCTGACACTCCAATGGCCTTTCTGGAAATTTCTCTGATGCTAAAATAAAGACTTTTGCCTAATTCAGCAACAAGGCAGCGAGCACAGCTTGTTAGCTGCTGAGATACTGGACTTCAGTGTCTGTTCCCAAGTAAACCTCAACTGTCCTGTAAGAGGCTCAACAGTGGAGACTTTCACTGTGTTGTGGGTTGTGTCACTGGCCACATTAGACCGCACCTAAACAGTCTGTACTGATCATGCCCCTTTCTCACAGTACTGTCTGCCTGGAAGAGAGTCTAGAACTCTTTTATTTGTTGCAGGAACCCCCTTTTGGGCCTTGTTCTGCAGGGCCATCCTTGGCATTGCTTCAGCTGTCACGGTTGGTTTAACATGTCAGGCTGAGGTATACTTAGTGTATTTGTCCTAGTGCTGTCACTTCTTTCCTTTTGTTTCACTGTAAACTTGTCTACAAGACTGAGTATTGTCACACCTGAAAGAAGTCATTACTGCCTCTTTGCATAGATGCAATCAGCTGCTTTATCTGCATCTGGTTCAGTATGAAGTTCAGGCAGAGGCTGTTTAAGATTGAAGGCAAAGCTCAATCATGCAGGAAACCTCCTACATGATTATTTGTAGCAGGTACCTCAAAGCAAAATGTTCAGCAATGCATTTCAGCACTAAATTGCTGAAAAGTCTACTGAGGCTGTGTCGTGGTTTTGCTTTGGGTCAATTTTGCTTTTCACTCCCCACGCAATTACTACTAGTTGAGAGAAGGTTTTTGCAGATAAAAGAGAGACAGGATTTGGGGGAAAATAGTATAAACATTTATTACTAGTAAAGTAAAAACCACTAATAAATTAAAAATTAAAGAACTATATCTACAACAATTTCTACTCAAGTTGAAGTGCTATATATACACAGAAATACTTCTTCCCCTTTTATACCAGTCCAAGGAGAAGAAGTAGTCTCATTTTGTATCTTTGGAGTTCCAGTTCTCTCCTTCTAGCAACAGATCCTCAGCAGCAGCAGCACTTTCATTGTAGTTGGAACTTCTTCTCTCTTCTTCTC